>NC_088785.1:3323694-3634194 GCF_958450345.1 Calliphora vicina | reverse complement strand
TTAAAAATAAATAAAAAAATTGAGAGTATTTCGGCCGTATAATGTATCATGATAAAAATATAGAAGGTAGTTTCAATCAAATTTTGTTTTTTAAAATAAGGTTTTTTGAAGTTTCCTTATTTTGTGAGAATTATAAAAAGCGTTGCCACATTCCTAAAAATGATTCTGATTATCGAGACATTTATTACAGAAAATGTGTAATTTATAATTTAGTATTTAAATAAAAATGTATTATGTTGTGTTGGAAGTTATTGATTCAATTTCTAACGTGCGCTTACTTATAATTGAAACACGTTGACTATTTTTATAGGTCTTTTTCGTATGCATTTTTCCATTTATATTATTACTATGCAAATATTTTATATTTTAATTATAAGAGACAGCACAAGCATGAATGTATTTTCAAGATCTAGCCGAGCATTTTCAGAAAATATAAAAAGTCTTTGAAATCTGATGGAAAACAAAAAATGGCACGAGTTTAAAAAATTTGCATGTCGAAGGTGCCGTACTTTGAGTTTTAGATATAGCCAGCCGCTGTTGTCGTATGTTGGGTAATGTAGAGACTTTAAAAAAAATCATGTTTGAATGTTTGCAAAAATATTTGGTTTTTTTGCAGATGGGGAAAATAAACTCATTTTTATGTTTTTTAATATTTTTCAAATTAATGTAATTTAAATATTCCCAAAGAATGAAAGGGAAAATTTAAAATTAATATGGCATTACTATTTTTATGAAAACGTCACAATCCTTAAGCATGTCAGACGTAGAATTTGAAAAAATAAAGAGTGCATGAAACTACCTTCTATTTTTCTACTATGTAATGTATATTCTTTCATTTCCTTAAAATTTAAATTATATTCATTTAATAAATTGGTTTTATTTGACAAAAATTCTAAATTTAAACTTTCTTCATTTTGTTATTATTTTAAGTGTTTGACATTATGTTTGCTGGGTAGCTCTCTCACCAAATATCTTCATTTTTATTTTTGAACATCACTGCTGTAAAGTAGCATCCAACCATAAATTTCATCTCCGAATCACCCAGCAGCTAAGCAAGTAAGTAGTAAATGTATCCCTTATAGAAAGTAAATGTCTATTATGTCTAGGATTGCCAGACGGCCGTGAATGGCCTGGATTGTCCAGTTTTTTTTTGTCTCGTCCAGTTTCCAGCTAAAACACAAAACAATGTCCAGTTAAAAAATATTGTCTTTCATTTTGCAAAATATTTTTTTATTAATTAATATTTTGTACCGAAAAAATTTGTACAGTTATACAATTGTGATTGCAAATGTATAGTCAGTTGTATTTTTTCCGACCGACTAATATATCCTTGGTCAGCAGTAAAGAGGTAAAAATACCTCTTCAAAACGCTTGTCGAAAAGTCACATGGGAATTTGTTATAATGATGATGAAGAATATATGGATGAAGATTCTGACAAATATTTTGTATATTTTGTATTCGGCTGTGCCGAATCTTATATACCCTTCACCAAATTATACTTCAAAATATATTTTTTTAAATATTTTTATTTAAACAAAATTTATTTTTTTTTCAAGTGATTTTTTTTTTGTTTTTTCAATTAAAAAATATTTTTTCCGATTTTGACTCATTGTAGGTCCAACTTACTATGGTTTTATAAAGGTCTTTGAAATATCTATCATTAGATATCCATATTGTCTATATTAATGTCCTAGTAATGCAGATATAGGTAAAAAAATCGAGGTTGTCCTGGTTTTTTCCTCATATCTCAGCATATTCCATGTTTTTTTTTTAATTGAATTAACACTGCGATCTTTGATATTTTTTACATTGAAATATATGCATAATCCGAAAATTTACCTTTAACCTTATGGAAGTTAACAATTTTATTTACACAATTTAAAGGACAATGTCTTTGCATTTAAAATGGAATCAAAAATTATGTTGGAATTTGAGTAGTTTCAATATTATTGGCAATTATGTGTATATAATTTTAGACAATTTTAAATTTTTTTTGAATTTTCAAATCGCGATATTTTTGATGTGGAAAGGGTTTCCGATGATTTGAGGAACCCTTTGCAAGCGTAATATGTGTGGTAATTTTGATTAAAATATAAGATGTCAAATCCAAAAATAGCAGTTTTCTGTCTGTTTTGATATGGATTATCGCACTTGTGATATTGAAACAAACGTTTTTAAAGATACTTATTGATATAAATTTACTTTGTGTTAATTTGCATTGAATTGTACTTTTAATTTCTGATGTAATTTATAAAATATTTGTTGAGTTGTTAATAAAATTTGATTTTAAAAGAAATTTCAAATATAGAGAATCAATATGCGCAATTGTTTAAGGATCAGCAAACTTGGGCTCAACAATTGCTGGAAAAACAACAAGAATTTTCATTCATGAACGTTAACACAACTCCAAAAAAGAATATTCCGCCTTTCCCTAAATTAAAATCAGCGCAGATAATTTTTCTGCTTATTCCAATCAATTAAAAGAAAATTTTAAAGCATATGATGTGCAAGATGCCGATCAGATGAAGTCGTATTTTATATCTTGGATGGGTCCAGATCTATTTGAATTAGCAAGCAAGTTATTCGGATCAGAAAAAATTCAAACCAAATCATTTGATGTGATTATTTGTAAGTTGGAACAATATTTTGCATCAAAGGTTCATGTGCTAGATTCAAGTTTCACAACAGAACTATCAAGAAGGTAAATGGTTACTCGAATTGAAGGGCTTAGCAAGAAATTGTTCATTTACATGTAAACAATGCCAAACGGAATACGTCGATGAGATGATAAGGGATACTCTAATTTTAAATACGTCACATGAAATAGTTCGTACAGAAGCAGAATCCATCTTTGGAGGAAGTTATCAACATAGCAGAAACTTATGAGTCAACACAAGCATCTTTACAAACAATAAGAAATAATACCCTTGCACAAGAAGTTCAGCAAATCAAGCATAAGAATAGCAAAGCAAAGTACCAACAACAAAATCAAGCTAGCAAAAATAATAGCAAAGTGCCAGTGGAAATTTGGATGGTTTAAAAACCATAAGAAAGAAAATTGTAAGTTTCGCCAAGCCAAATGCCACAAATGTGAAAAACTGGTCACATTTCTCCGGTATGTAAATCCAAAAATATTAATAATGTTGAGAATTTAGAAGATGCCAATGATCAGATAGAACACTGTCACCAAATTAATAATATTCTTATACGCCGAGATAAGAAATTATTCGTAAATGTTCAAGTAACCGAACAGCACATTGAATTTCAATTTGATACATCATGTTCTATGATTGATCTGACATCATACGATATTTTAAAAAATTTGCCATTATTGAAAACAGATGCAGTTTTGAGAGGTTATGGTAACAACATATTCCTTGAAATTATTGTTGGCCAATCCATATGAAGGCTCAAACATTTTCGGCATAGATTGGTATGATGCATTTAACTGTATTAATGATATTTTCCAATTAGAAAAATTGCATCAGCAAGACATTTCGAAAAAGTACCCGAAATTGTTTTCAGATTCATTAGGGTGTTGCAACATATTTGAGGCTCATTTATATTTAAAAGAAAATGCTATTCCAAAATTTTCAAAAGCAAGACCAATCCCTTTTGCACTTCAAGAACCTTTTAAGCAAGAAGCTAAACGGTTGGAAGAATTAGGAATATGGAAACCTATTTCATATAGTCCTTGGGCTTCTCCAAACGTTATCGTTCCAAAAGCAAATTAAAAAATTCGAATTTGTGCCGATTTCAAACAAACAGTTAATCCTCAGTTAGACATGGAACAGTATCCTATTCCAAAGTTGCAAGATTTATTATTTAAATTTAAGAGGTGGTTGTCAATTTTCAAAAATAGATTTGTCTGACGCCTATTTCCAAATTTCAATGGATGAAAAATCGAAAAAAGTGTTAGTGGTTAACACGCCCCTTGGTTTATTTCAATATCAGAAATTACCTTTCGGTGTTTCTACTGCACCTGCAATTTTTTAGCGCTTTCTTCAACAACTAATCTCACATATTCCGAACACTGTTAATTATCTTGATGATATAGTGGTAACAGGCAAAACTTATGAAGAACATAAGCAAAATTTGGAAAAACTTTTCTCAAAATTGGAAAGTGCTGGTTTAACTTGTAATATATCCAAATGCTCATATAATTTTCATTATAATTAGCAAAAATGGAATTGAGCCATCTGAAAAAGAGTGCAGGTACAGTAAATAACCAGATTTTGATGAGAACAAAGTGGAATAAATATGATGGAATAACGGAAGAAAAGTTGTGCAGCTATTAATGAGAGGCATAAGAAGAAAAGCCAAAAAATTTATTCGCAATAAAGACACATAAACCTACAGTTAAGTGGCCACTTCTTTAAATCCATGCGAAAGAAATTGCAGTGAACTCAAAACATCTAAATTTATGATAAACGATGTAGTTGCAAGAATGTATTGAAAATATCAACAATGCACAGTGAAAAATTTTGGTCATTTTCGGATAAAAAATCTGTAACTTTTGAATGGATGAGTATTTCTGTAATATTTTTTCTCTGTTGAATAGGTGGGACTTTAAGCTTTAATTTGTATTGTCAAACATAAAAAGCGAATCATTATAAAACAAGTGATGAACGCTTAAAAATACATTTTTTTTGAGATGTTAAGACAAGTAAAAGAGGAGTTTTTATGTATTTTCTCATTCGATTTATAGGTTTCGCTAAGTACATTAGAAATTGTGTCAACAAATTTCAGAAACACCCTCAAATTTAGAAGTTATTCCAAAAAACCGTTTTCAGTGATGTTCGTCAACTCAGTCAGTTTTTGCTTATTTTTTTTGCTAAATTTATATCAATGTATAAAGAAAATTTTGTTCTTAACAAAACATGATTTTAATTTTTCAAATCGGATGAAAATTGTAAAAGTTATTCAAATTTTCATTAACACCTCTTTTAGTATTTTCTCCCCAATGAATAAAAAAAACAAAAAACTATAAAAAATATTTGTACAGTTTTAAATTTTCAAGGTAAATTTTTTTCGAACTTTTGCTTCGAAAAAGTTTAATAACTTTTGCAAATATAAACCGATTTCTGCAACTGATGTTTCGTTTATATCCACATAAAATTATCTTTAACACAATGTGCAAAAAAAAGGTTTTCACAGAAAAATTCAAATTACTATTGTTGAATTTGAAAAATTACAATAAAAAAAATAAAACAATATGCTAAACTTTTTAAAAAAAAACTTATATAATTTCTTGGAATGTGCATTTTATGCTTATATTTTATGAAAGCTTAATTCCTTGTCTCTCCATAATTGTTTAAATTATATTCTTGTTTAATAAGAAATGCAAAACTGCCAGGATAAAAAAGCTCATTAAATTTACAATTTTTTGTTTTTATTTCTGGGTTGCTCAATATTTTTGCATGCCATTTATCTATAGGCACGAAAAGGCAGCTAGTTTTGATATATCTTTTAGATAATAAGTTAAGCTTTAATTCTATGTTAAAACTAGAACGGCGGCAAGCGGCGCCAACAGCTAAAATCCTAGTCAAAGTTGCCAAAAAGCATTATATATTTCAAATGAATAAATTTCAAATCTGCTAACAACATATACAAAACTCATAACCAAAATAGAATCCGGACAAGATGCCCTTTCCAACAGGGTATAACAATCTTAAAAAAAATAATTATAAATCATCATCTAAAAATCTCATCTCATAATATTAATAGGCAAGTCGATTTCTTTAGACCCCTTTTACGCTCACATTATACATTCAATTTGAACAAAAAATATACCATTTTAAAGGGATTTGGTCATGATGTGCAGAATATATATTTTATTGAAATCGGTTCAATTTTTTTATTAGTTATAAGCGTTTAAAGATGTTACTAACACATATGCAGAAGCGTGTACATGTGAACCTTAAGCTAAAAAGTAAACAAAGCAATGTGTGATTGCCCCATTTGTTGTTGTAAATAAATAAGAGAAACAATTAAACAGTATTGAATTCGCTCTGTTTTAAGTGAGAGTTGTTATAGAAAACAAAGAAGAAGACTTTAGAAATTTAAAGTCACTTAAATATATTTTGAAGGTGTTTTTTTTATTTTCTAACTCCCATATGCTAAACAGTTTTTAAATTTATCAAAGATTTATAAAACTAAATTTCCATTCAAAATTGTTTATGCATATGGGGATAAATATGTAATTTTTATCATTTTGCATAGTTTCATTGACAATTTTCGGGATTGAAATAGTGGGGGTGGCACTCCCAATACAAAGTAACTATTTAATTTCGAATATTTGGAGAACTATAATTTTAAAAGTGTTTAAACTTTTTACGAATTAATTTCTTATTACTGTGCGGAGTTTAGCTGAATATAGACGGAATTAGATTAGAGGAGTAGCGCCTCCCATACAGATTTCGAATATCTGGGAAATCAAAATGGGAGGTGTCGGAAAAGGAGGTCTGTCACCTCCAATACAAAGTAATAATAGCAAGGTTCTTCAAACTTTGTCTGCTTACCATTTTACATAGATTGTCTGAAAATGGTCGGGATTGCATTAGTGGTCGTGGGAGAAAGTAAATAATTAATTTTGAATATATGGAAAACTATAATTCTAAAAGTATTTAAACTCTGTATCAATCAATTTATTCCTGATTACTGTTCGCAGTTTAGCTAAACATGATCGGCTTAGTAGGAATGATCCCTCCCTTATAAAGGAAAGTTAAAGTAAAGCTTGATATTTACATAAAATTTTTAAAAGGGATCAGAGCAGTGGAGTGGTATCTCTCATACCAAATTAGTTAGTTATTTTCGAATATCAAGTGAACTGTAATTGAGGGATTCTCAATATTTTGTATGTGTAGTTAGGTTTTATCAGAAATCCATTAATTTTTTTTTAATTTTACTAGGGTAGGGGTAGCGAAGTGCACCGGGTTATGCTAGTATGTATTAAAAAAACGCCCTTGAATATGGTGTAATAATAACTCCCCAAATCTTTAAAGTCGAAAGTAGTGTGTTGTGTCGCCATTTTCGAATACTTCTGTTGACATAATAACTATTATTTCTGCAAATAATTATTGCTTGATATCTTAGTTTTACGATAGAACTAGTTTTATGGATGATTTCAAACATTTGCAAAAAATAATTATGATATGCATTCACCTTATATTATCCACTGTGCAATGGGTAGCTGCACAGTGGACAAACAGCGGATGGTAAACTTATTAAACGTCATCAAAATCAAATTCGTAAATCTTCTGCTAATATTGAACCAAAAATAACAGATAGAGATTTTAACAGGCCACAAGAGTTAGCTAATTTACTTCCTTATCATAATAATACAGAGTTTTCTGTCGTTTCAGATCAACCTACTATAAATGATAGAAACGAAAGACCTCAAATTGATCATACAATTTCAGAACCGATCAATTCAACTGCTCAAACGGAATCTCAATATTTACCTCGGCCAGTACTAAGAAAATTTACTAGAATTAAAAAAAGCCACAATTATTTTCCAGAATTTAATACAAAATTAACGCGGAGGAATTGATATATATTTACTTTGTGTTAATTTACTTGTTTATAAAAATAATTTCTTAATCACATTTGCATTGAATTGTACTTTTAATTTCTGATGTAATTTATAAAATAAAATCACACGTATTCTTATGCTCTTACATTTTAGTAGTCGTTGTCCACTCAACGAGACAACTAGGAATACGCATGAGCACTGGTGTATGACTTTTTCTTTATTTTTTCAGTTTTTGTATTTGTGTGTTTGTAGGTGCACTGAATAAAATAAAGAATTGAATGTGTTGGTGAGAGTAAGTGTATTGGTGAGAGGATTTATTTTTGCGAACCTCTGCCCGAAATGAATGTTTTCGATATATTTAATGAATTTTTGATACATAAAAAAACTCTGAAAATTTTTGAAGCAAAATGTTTTTTTGCCCATTGACGACAATAAAATATTAAAAACTTGAATAATATGCATGTAAATATGCATTTTGAAGTTAAGTATGCATTATCAATAAAATATGCAATAACAAATCGATGCCACTTTACAGCAAAATGCGCTATTTGGATAGATACCTAGTCTACATTGTATTAGACGTAATTATATCTAGATTTTTATAACGGAATATGAGCATGGGGGTTTTTTGGATAAAATGTTTTTCCTTTTGAATTTTGTTTTTCCTTAAATTTATTTGTATTAATAGTAAATGATAGTAATGCAACATTGTTATAGTCATACAAAATGTCATACAATATTGCCTATGATCAATAAGAATATAAAACAAGTAAGAAAGTATGGTCGGTCAAGCCCGACCATATAATACCCTAAACTAAGTAAGAGAGCAATAACATTTTTCTTTTAAAATTTCAATAATTTATATTTTTGAGTGATTTTCGGAAGTGGGCCTTATATGGGGCTATGACCAATTATGGACCGATCACCATGAAATTAGGTCGTGTGATTCAGTGGTGGCCACCAATTTAAGACAAATACTTGAATTTTTTTCATCAACTGAATTTTAAGTGCGATAGAGCCAAAATAAAAGGACCTCTAAGGGTATGAAATTTATTATTAATGTTTCTAGTTTCTGAAAAATGTTTGGAAAAATCGGTAAAACATATATGGACAAATATATGTGGAAATACGTTGACCCACCTCAGCGAACATCCGCTGTTAATAACATGATATGACCGAAACTAATGGAACTAGAAATACGAAATTTGGTCCGAATATTTTATAATAATAAAAATATAATAGCGGAGTTCAATATTAAGTGCGAATTGTCTAACATCATTGCAAATGCAAAATTTTACCGTAATCCAATAACAAAATACACACAAAAACATTTACAATTTTGCACTTGCAATGATGCAATACCATTCGCACTTAATACTAAACTCCGCTAATGATATAAATGTGAGAAAATATGTTTATTTAAAAAAAAATTTTTTGGTCAAGTTGTAGACAAATTTTATGTGTTGGTGGTGAATATGTATGAATTGATACAGTCGAATAAAACACATTTATGTGTTAAAACAGTCCTCATGCATACATATTTGTGGAAATATTTGAAAAAATAATTGACAATCACGTGGAATTTAGCAAACAATTTTTGTCTTAAATTCCTGGCCACCACTGTATGTCTATATGAAAGTTTGCTATGTTGATTTTTGTGAGTATACCAAAATTTTTAAGCGATTTATGCACGTTAAAGTGATTTTCGGAAGCGGGTCTGTATGGGAGCTATGACTAATTATGGACTGATCGTAACAAAATTTGGTGACATGGTTTTTGTATATATAAAACTTAGTTGGAGCTCAATTTGTGGAGATACATTTATAAATTAAACATTTATGACCGATAAAGTCCAATTTCGGAAGGACATTTGTATGGGGGCTAAATTTGATCGAAATATCTTCAAAATTACGACCTGTACTCTGCGCACACAAGGTTTAATCGACTCAGAAAGTGATTCTTAGTCGATCGGTATAATTTAAGGTGGGTGTTAGACTAATATTTTTGGGCGTTACAAACATCTGCACAAACGCATTATACCCTCCCCACTATGGTGGTGTAGGGTATAAACAGCAGATGTGGACAATTGGATACCTTTTTGAGCAAAATCAGTGCTGTTGAAAATCACATAGCATAGCGTTGCATTTATTATGCTCGGAACTGTTTGTCCTATTCCCTTTCCGCAATTTTCTGAAGCCATCTGATGACATAGGAAGCTGGAATTTGGCATACTTAATGTACTTTCTCTGCGGAGAGATTGTAAGCAGCCAGATGGGCGGCACTAGACGGGGCTATTGATTTTGGCCTTCCTATATAATTACTTATTTTTTGTAGGAAATTTTTATATTTTCCAGATTTTTATGAAGACCGGACATGCAAGTAGTATTGCTCATGTGGATAGTCCTAACGGACGTACCTATAATTCTCAATTTAAACTTCATGTGCCGTTAATGGAGACTTCAACCTCAAGTATGAGAGCAAATACAAATGATGCCTAATAAATTAAAAGAGCCAATCTTATAATATGGGACGAGGCAAAAATGTCACCCAGTCACGCACTTAAATTATTAAAAACTGTGGTGATAAATGCTCACAGTGCTGCTGTTGTACAAACTTGATTGAAGTACTCAGTTGTCTGGTCAAACTTTAAAAAAATTTACCACTAAAAACCAACATCCCGTGTATTGGCTCCTATTAATCCAGACCTCCCATTCGTTTTACGCAGAACACATTTCCCCATAAGGTTGGCATTTTTCATAACAATAAATAAAGCACAAGGTCAGACGTTGGAAAAGGATATATCTGCCTAAATCACTTTTTAGAAATGGCCAAATGTATGTTGCATTTTCTAAAGCAAGATCCCTACATGATGTTAGTGTGAAAGTGATTCATGAAGATGGGAAGCATGGTATTCTTCGTAAGGGCAGTTCCACAGTATTATCAAAGAATATTGTCTATAAAGACATTTTATCATTATTTTTTGTTAACTTATGAAATTTATTCATAATTGGTTTAAATCTAAGAGAAAAGTTAATGATTTTTGTTATATATGATTCTGTCAATTAGTCTTATTTATTTGTAAATTACATTGCGTATTTCATTCTATAAAGAAATGAATTAATTAATATAATAAAATTGTTCTTCCTTAAAAACCATTAAACAAATTTTTACAATCTTTTATTAAAAACTGTTTGGATTTTTCGACTTTGACGGCAAATCGTCTGGTATGGATGGGCTTTTCAACTAGTTCAATATATAAGTAGAAATTTTATGTACCTTCCAGGTCACGTTTTTCATACAAAAGAATGATAGAGATTTAGAATAATAGAGCATATGTAATGTTGATGTACAAGAAAGTTTTGTACTAACTAAGTCTGGATCTAATAATAGGTTAGTAATCAAAACATACATTTTATTTTTATTACTTTTAACACACATATATAGTTAGGTATGTATGTATGTAGGGTGAATCGATTTAGCAATCGATATTGTGCCATTGATAGCTTTTGGCATGAGGAAGAAAATATACCAGGTGTTTATGTCGATGAAAAATTTAATAGAAATTTGTTTCAAGTAGGCAGAAATCATACCGCTGAATTTTGTGACTATCGGACCATAATTATACATAAGTAGCTCCAAAATAGCTCCTATGTGCAAAATTCATTAAACGCGAATACATCTCGAAATCCTTTCATACTATGAAATTTTGTTTATACATATATATTTTTGTATACCCTTTTTGTGTCGTCTGTCTGTCTGTCTTTCTGTCTATCTATCTCTTGAAAACACTCCAGAGCACAGTAATTAATTTGACCCGATATCTTGGCCAAAAATAATTATTTGCATTAACAATAATAATGGTTATGTTAATGACGTCTGATTAAGTATAAATCAAAGCAAATAAAAGATTTTTTGTTATTTTTCGTTTCAGTTTTTTTCGGTTTTTGTTTTATATAATTTTCTTTTAGACAGCCTCAGCTTAAAATATAGAGAAAATACTAGGGTAACTGTTAACCGATTAGTTTTGGTCGGTTAACTGTTCGAATAATTCAAAATTACCGATTTTCGAATAACAAATAAACCGATTAATTTGTGTCGATTAACCGATTAACCGAAATTTTTTTTGCACTTTAACATATTTTTTTTGTATTTATTTTTCCACTTTAATTCAAATTCTTTCAAACAATTTTTGTAATGAGCTGTTTTTTTTTTTAATTACTGTAAATCTGTTATTCTTCAACATAGAGATGTTTTAAGAGATGTATACTTGAGATTTGTCTAATAGAATATGTAAAAACCCCGAATTAGAAAAAAACGAGATACGACCTTTCTATATTAAGCCATCGACATGTATTTGTCGAATGAGAACATGATAATAAACAAAACTGGAAACACTACTGAAATGAGTTTTTATCAGAACTTATCGATCAGATGTTGGATATGCCTTACTTTCGATTTTTCCAACATCTACAATCAGCGAGAGAGTTTTTTTCCAAGTCGAGTTTTATTAAAACTAAAGAAAATTATTTACTTTTTGATTGCATTATGTTTCGTTTATTTTTTATGTTTTTGTTAATTTTATTAATGAAATACTTACATAAGTACAGAAAATTCGTGGTTTTATTTTCACTTTAAAATTTAAATAGAAATTATTCGGTTAATCGAATAATTTAAAATTAACCGATTATTAACCGATTAAATCTATACCCCGATTAATTATTTACTGGATTAACCGAAAATACCGATGCTGTTTACAACTTTATTATCAGTGAACTGATAAAGTTTCAAAACAAGATTTGGCTTTGTTAAAGCAGAAGTTACAAACCTTTTGTAATAAATGATCGATGAAGTGGCACAAGCCTCACGGACAAATTAACGATTTTTTCAAGCAAAATTTTGTCTGCGTGGCTTATACGCCATTTCGTTAGCCACCTTGTGTATTTTCATCGTGCCGAATATCAAACAAATTTATCAGTTAGTTTTCGAGATATTCAGTTTTTTTAATTTTTTTTCCATATTGTGGCAACCATAAAAATATTCATTATTAACTCTTAAATTCCAAATTTCAGCCATATGGCCTAAAAAGTAGCAGAGTTCTGGAGTAAAATGTGAAACAATCTCAAAAAATGTTCATAATTTTCAAATATTTTTAGTAATTTTGTGTAAATTATTGCAATAATGCACATGAAATTATACACTCTTTATTATTATGATAAAGGAACTAACACTATTGAAAATTCTAAGAATCGGGCCCCCATACAAATATATTCACGAAGAATAGCTGTATCGATACAAAGAGCTGCAAAAATAAGTTTTGTGCAAAAAAATATCGACCAAATATTTTGTGGTTCTAGGCCCATTTTTGACCATATAAGTTCAAATACACAAAAATCTCTGTGTCGAATTTTATGAAGATCGAATCAGAATTGGTTATAGCTCCCATATAAAAACCACGTCCGAAAAACACATTAACATTTATAAATATCTAAAAAATATCAATATCGAACCAAAATTTCAGTCAGAATAAAAATCTACTTTTTAAAGGGTCGATTATCCATGGCAACAGGACTTCAGTTGCGTTGCTTGAGGGCAAACACAAATTTCTGGTTGCCAATTTGTATATCCTTTTTTTATACACTTTTTCTTCACTTGTGGCGAACAAGAAAAAATGTTGAGCCAAACGGCCAATGTAAACCAATTATAAAGTATATAAATTGTTAGATAGCACAAGTTATTCCTATTAAAAAATAACAAAACCTATTGAAAGTGGTAAAAATCTGAAGTTATTTCAATTATAAATTGCTGAATTAGATACCATTTTTAAATATTTTAAATAAAATATTGTCTTTCTTACAAGATATAATATAATGCTTAAAAACGCATTGTACCAATCCACATAATCAGGCCCAATAACACTTCTAGTGTTTAACCAATGTGGATTCTATAATTTTCATTATATTTAGGTGGAGGATATTTAAGATTCGGCACAGCCGAATATAGTGGTTTAACTTTTTTTAATTTGTTATTTGTTTTAAAATTAGTGGCACGAAATGACCACCAATGTTATATATAATATATATGTATGAATGAATGTATGTTTATTAGGGTGGTACTTAATAAACGAAAGTTGGATTTTGGCCTGTCTCATCCCCAGTTTGTTGAACATTTGTAAAAAATCATCATGAACAAATTTTATGTAAATCTGAAATTTTGAGATGCATTTACAAGTGGAAAAAATGCATTATTTTCAGTTTTTGTAAAAATTTTGCCATTAAAAAATTACTTTTGTTATTTAATTTAAAAGAATAGAAATGTGTAGATACGTAATTGTCGTTCTAATGATATGACCAAAAAAATAAATTTTTTTAACGGCAGTTTCAAAACTCCATTATCAAATTTTTAAAAAATTTTAGAATTTTATAGGGAATAAAAGTACGAACAAATTATTAAAAATATCTCTTATAGTTTTTCCGTACCTGCGATTTAAATTTTAAAATTTTCGAGAAAAACCAATTATTTGGCCATTTTTTGGCGAATTAGCTCTATTTTCTTACTATTATGAATTTTAAGTAAAACCTATTCAGGGCCATTATTACAACTTGCCGTTATAGTTAAAGTGACCTTTGAGGGTACCTTTTTCTATTGCTTAAAGTTACCTTTAACTATAACGGCAAGTTGTAATAATGGCTCTCAGAATATTATAGTCCAGATAATTATATAGTCTGAAAGTTTTAATAAAATTGGAAAACGTTAAACCTTAAATCTTAACCCCAACCGATATACCTAAAATTTTTTCAGTATGATTTTTTTACAAATGTTCACCAAACTGGTGGGTGAGAGTGACCAAAATCCAACTTTTGTTTATTAGGGGCCCCCTAATGCTTATATGTTTATACGCTTGTACATAGGTAGGTATGGATTGCTATGTGTATAAAGAGTTAGTTAGTTTGTTGATGTTCCGTTCTAATCGTAATGTTCCATCAGCATGGTTTTGTGCATTTCACTTTGCAGCAGTTTGTTCACGTGTCACTCGGAAGTGTGAACATTCTCAGATTAAATGTTGTTTGTTATAACGTCGTTAATGCTGTTGTTCTATTTATTGGTATTGTCACCAAATGACCATTAAAAGGGTCGTCAGCTGAAATGAATAAGAAAAAAACAAAAAAGGGAGACATGTAGCAAAACAAGCAGGAGTGAATCATTACAATTAGTATTTTGTTATTTATCATTTATCTATTCAAAGTTTTATCACTTGCTCTTCTACCTCCTCTTTACGTTTAGTTGTGCGGATCAAAATTAGTATATTCATTAAAATTTTAATTAGGAAGCAAATCGTTTCTTTTATTATTAAGGTAGCCAGTTTTATTTTTTTCAAAAAACTGGAATATTTTCATAACATGTGAAATATGTGGTCTTCCTAATATAATGAAACGGTCCAGAAACCTTTTAGGCATGTGTGTGTATATGAAGACGTACAAAAAAAGAACTACGTTATATGTATTAATGCTAGACAGAATAGACAGAACTAGGGTTTGGGGTCCGGGAATTCCCGCCCGGGAAAAACGGGAAATTTAAAATTAATTAAAAATACTTTAATATATTTAAATATGACATATCTGCTTGATGAATGGCTTGTTCCAAATATTAGTGGAGGTTTTAAACACCATTAAGGATACAGTAGAAGCATTAAGCCGAAATGAAACCATTTTTCTGATAGGTGATGCTATAATGAACACACTTTATGAACAGCAGTTATCTAAAAATTCTACGATTTTTCATAATTAAATTAAACCTAAAAACTTCAACATTATAGGATAAATATTAACATATAAACACAATGTTAAACATTTATGGACAGCAAATGTATGAACGTCTATTTGACCACAATGTTCCCTCATCTGTTCAAAGCGTTGATGATGAGGTTTCCGAAATACAAATGGAGCAAAATTTTAAAAACCAATTAGAATATTCAATCAATATTGAAAAGGAAAGCCCTAAACATTTAAAATCAAATGCTGAAAGTTTTAAGCGGGAATTAGTTTTATTTGAAGCAAGTAGCAATCGGAGAATACATTTTGATTGTCTTTATAATGCTTTAATAACGATAAAGCCAACACATGTTTAAAGCGAAAGAGTTTTCTCGTCGAATGACTTATTAGTAATTTTGACAAATAAATTTTTTAAAAAAAATAGTTCTATGACGGACATATAACATTATTTTTATGATATAATAGCGGTATTCACAATGTAGAGTACTTTCTATAGCAAAGTAGCAAAAGAGCACTTTAGCAGAAAACAAAATACATTAGAACTCCTTTTTTACTGCTTTACTCTTTTTAAACTATATAAGGTAATTTTGAATTTCATATTTTTGTTTTGAAATGAATTTAATTTTATTTTAAAATATGTATATTTTATATAAAAACAAGTAAGAGTGCTATATTCGGCTTTGCCGAATCTTATATACCCTTCACCAAATTATACTTCAAAATTTTAAATATTTTTAGGTAAACAAAATTTAATTTTTTTTCCAGTTGCTTTTTGAATTTTTTGGAAAAAAAAATTTTCGATTGTTATTTTAAATTTTTTTTTTAAATTTAAAATTTTTTTTTTTTAAATTTTAAAATTTTTTTTTTTTAAATCTTAAAAAATTTTTTTTTTTAAATTTAAAAATTTTTTTTTTTGTTTTTTCAATTTTTTTTTTTTTAAAAAAAAAAATCGGATTCAAATTTTTTTTTCCCGATTTTGACCCATTGTAGGTCCAACTTACTATGGTCTTATATACGTCGTTGCAAATGTCTTTGAAATATCTATCATTAGATATCCATATTGTCTGTATTAATGTCTTAGTAATCCAGATATAGGTAAAAAAATAGGTCAAAAATCGAGGTTGTCTTGGTTTTTTCCTCATATCTCAGCCATTTGTGGACCGATTTTGCTGATTTTAAATAGCAAAATTCTCGAAAGCATGTCTGACAGAATTATTGAAGATTTGGATCCCGAAGATATCTGGGGTCTTCAGAAAACTGATTTCAACAGACAGACAGACAGACAGACGGACAGACAGACAGACAGACAGACAGACAGACAGACAGACAGACAGACAGACAGACAGACAGACAGACAGACAGACAGACAGACAGACAGACAGACAGACAGACAGACAGACGGACATGGCTTAATCGACTCCGCTATCTATAAGGATCCGGAATATATATACTTTATAGGGTCGGAAATGAAAAATGTAGAAATTACAAACGGAATGACAAACTTATATATACCCTTCTCACGAAGCTGAAGGGTATAAAAATATATAACAGAAAAATCAAAAGAAAAAATCTAAAAAGTGCATTAAAAATCCCATTAATATATTAATCGACATCGAATTATAAACATACGTTCACAATTTATAAAATTTTGTGACACTTAATTGCTCTTTTACTCTACTATATCATGAATAATAATATTTAATTTTATAGTAACAAGTGATTTCCAAATATTTTAACAAACTTTTTTTGGTTTTATGTGGGTACAATTGAACTGTAATGTAATGTATTGTTTTTTTTTCTTAATAAATAACACAATTTTATAAAATAATTTTCTTTTTTACTTATTTTTCTAGTTAAAAAAACATTCCCGGGAAATTTAATTCCAAACCCTAGACAGAACCTAGCAGTTCTAGGAGACTTTCCCGAACTAGTTATTTTAGATATCATTTACATCAGTTAAATAACTAGCTACGTGACTAGTTATTTTAACACATGCATGTCCTTAGCAGGGGGTCAATTAACCCCCTGTAAGAAAATTAACGCATTAACGCGGTTGAGTGGTCACTTTACTAACCACCTTTTCTATAGTCTATAAAACATAGTTTATTGGCATCTATTGCCATTTTGCTAATAGGGGGGTCAGACGGCATGTATTGCTTGTGTATTGGGACATGTATTCGATACATATGGAATTCCATGTGTATGTCAAAATTCACATTATACATACGATTCATAATTTCCACGTTCAAACATACATATGTAATTGCATGTGACATAACCTCTATTAGTTTATATGTTTGTTGTTTTTAACAATATATTTATTTAAACATTTTTAAATCACAATATAGAAAAGGTGGTTAGTAAAGTGACCACTCAACCGCGTTAATGCGTTAATTTTCTTACAGGGGGTTAATTGAAATATATTAAGCACTAATTTGATTTACATTTTTTTTATTATATTAGCAACACTATTTCTGTTTTGTAGTTGACAAAAATAGAAATTAGCCTAATTCGGCTACATCGGCATGAGTAGTCGTGTGGCCGTGTAGCTGTGCTGTCGTTAAAATAATCGTCTCCATATAAACGTGTGCATTTTATTTTTGACAGATTGAAGTTGGTAGCCTGCTGTCTTGAATGTGTTTAATGCATATAAGTGCAAAATAAAAAAAAACAAAACAAAAAAGAGTAAAGAAAAATCATAACATTAAATATATTTATTGTGATTTATGTTTTAAATAAATATATTGTTAAAAACAACAAAAATATAAACTAATAGAGGTTATGTCACATGCAATTACATATGTACGTTTGAACGTAGAAATTATGAATCGTATGTATAACGTGAATTTTGACATACACATGGAATTCCATATGTATGGAATATATGTCCCAATACACAAGCAATACATGCCGGCTGACCCCCCTATTAGAGACACTAAACTGACAATTGACTTCTCGCTAGGTTACATGGCATGTAGTTAACCCTCTAACCCGCAAACTTTAAAAAGCTAAAAAAAGTTGTCGAATAATTTTTTTTATGGTAATTATGAACAACCATTAGAATCTAATTAGCAAATTAAGTATAGGAGCCAGGTGCAAAAAGGTGAAGAGTGCCTCAGGGCATTGTTGCCTGTTTAGGTGTAAAAACCAATAATTATGATACGATTTTATTGAAAAATTAATGAAAAAGAGCAAATAATAAATATTTCGATTAGATCGGGCGACTAAAAGTTAATAAAACTTTGATTTAAAAAAAAATGGCACACAAAATTGCACGTGCTAAAATTATGACATCACTCACAAAACAGATGAGAGAACAACAAGTAAGAGTGCTATATTCGGCTATGCCGAATCTTATATACCCTTCACCTTTGTTGTGGATGCATTATTATTTTTTATTAATTATTATATATGTATGTACATTACCCACTTTCAGCGTACAGCATCCTAAATTTATCAAGAACACAAAAAACAACAACAACGCCAAACGAAACAAAACACCAAAAGAAAAAACAAAATACGCAAGGCAATGAAACCAACACACATCCAAACATACGTTTAATTGTATAAAAAACAACAACAACGCCAAAAGAAACAAAACACAAATGAAAAACAAAATACGCAAAGCATGCACATCCAAACATACGATTTGTTGCTTTTTGTCAAAAAAACCAACACACAACTAAACAAAAGTTTAGTTGTATAAAAAACAACAACAACGCCAAAAGAAACAAAACACAAAAAAAACAAAATACGCAAAGCTTGCACATCCAAACATACGTTTTGTTGCTTTTTTGTCAAAGCATGCAATACATTGTGTTTTTTGATGAAATTTTCAGAGGTTGTCTCGGATTTTTGCTCATATCTCCGTTATTTATGGACGGATTTTGCTGATTTTAAATAGTAAAATTCTCGAAAGTATGTATATATATGTAATTACTTTTTGAGATGATTTGTGTTTTGTAAAGCATGCCTTGATGCACTCTTGCGGGTTAGAGGGTTAACCCTTTAATGCATATTGTTGCCAATTGTCTACATTCCAGTTCCACTTAATTTTAGACATAAGCTTATACTAATTCAGATTCTCCTTCACCAAAATCAAATGGAGTACGAGTTTCAGCTAAATAAATTCTAAATCAAACTAAAGCTAAATGAAATATAATAAATAAAAATCCACTAAATATTTGATACTTTACAGAAAAAATAAAAGTCAAAATCCTTAAATGTAGGGTTAAACAGAAAGAAAATAAACTGTATGAGAATTATATCAACACAATTTATATAAAACCAGTTTGTACGAATTACTCACAAAAAAAGTACAGTATAAAATAAACGTTTGAAGTACCTACACTTTAGATTACTTAAAGATACTTAAGTGACAATTGTCTTTATTCTAGATTACGTGGGATGTAAAATGTAACTAATTGACTGCTCTGTGTTCCCAGCAGATACGAAATGGCTAATCACTTGGCTAACTCCAATTGATATATTTTGGGTCATTTGACACGTGTGAGCACTTTGTAGTGAAGAGAGATGTCAATTGGTTAATTTATATATCACAGGTAATCTAGCGTAAAGACAATTGTGACTCAAGTGTCTCTAAGTAATCTTTTCGTAAGTGAAAGATTACAAAAGGGTAAAATAACTAGTCATGTAGCTAGTTATGTAATGAAAAGTAAAATCACTAGTTCGGGACAGTCTCCTAGAAATGATAGGAAGTGAAGAGACACACGCATGTTCAAAGTATTTTTGAATTTGTTTCGTCTTCCAAAAACTATTTGTTTGGCGTTTGTATACAAACATACATTTTTTAAGTGTACTTTTAATATTTCGTTATTCACAAATCTATTTAAAAATGTTATAGTCAAAAACAAAAGTTGTTTCTTTTTAAAAACAACGCCCAATATAATTTCATCAGTGGACTTTCGGCGGATATATAATTGCGGGTAGGCTTTCTGTCTTCTTCTTTGCGGAATACTCAGGAAAATCTTCACTGGATTCTATATGCATTAGTCGTACATAACATATCCTTGAGCTTCCGGAATGCTAGATCTTGTGCTTCACTCTATTGGAATGGTTGCGACTTCTTGGTCAGCTCATGTAATCTTGCGGATACACTGGTGAAATTCGGGACAAATCATCTGTACTACAAATGCCATGAAATCTATGCAAATCGTGGAGATTTCTCTGAAGTGACCAGTCCTTTACAGCAATTATCTTAACTTCATCTGTTGATATTCCTTCTGCTGTTACGCGATGTCCCATATATCTAACTTCTTTCTGGAACAATGCACACTTCTTTACACTGAGTTTGAGTCCAGCCGCTGATAATCGTTTAAGGACTTCTTCAAGGTTTTCAGGTGTTCCCATGACAATTATGTCATCTAGGTACACCAAGCATGTCTTCCCGTGGAGTCCGTTCAATACATGTTCCATTAAACACTCGAATGTTTCGGAAGTATTGCAGAGTCCAAAGGGCACTGCAATGCTACGCAGTTTTCTCTTTATTTTTTTCTGTAATCTCTACTTGCCAATATCCATATTGCAAGTCTAACGTGGAGAACAATTTTGTTCCAGCTAGATTGTCCAGAGTATGGTGTATTCTTTGTAGTGGATAGCTTTCTTTCTTGGCGGCGTCATTCTGCTTACTGTAATCGACGCCGTATCTAGTGCTGCCATCTTGTTTCTTAACTAAGACCAAGGTCTAGAAGATGGTTTGATTACTCCATTTCGTTTACCAGCTCCTTCACTTCACTACTTTTAGCTAGAGGAAAACCGCTGGGTGCCTGATTTATTGGTCGCGCAATTGACGTTCTTCAAAGTGGCTGACTTGCATTTCAAGGTTATCAACTCTGCTGTTTCCTGAAGTTTTTCGTTTGTGGATTTATAAGTTTTTTGAACTTCAGCTAACAGCTTCTCGATGTTTACTTTAGAAGTTTCCTGAACTTCAACAAGAAGTTTTCGCTGTTGGCTATCATGAACTTTAGTTAAAAATTTCTTGTTGTTGATTCTAGAAGTTTCTTGAACTTCAGTTTTAACCACAACAAGTTGTTTCGAATTTTCGTTCATTTTCTCCATTATGGCGACAAACATTGTAAGTCCATGTTAAGTCCTCGAATTCTTAATGGTGTATAGAATTGATATATCCAAAGTACGGAAAACAAGTGATTGGATGTGGTTAGACCAGGAGAGGTTATTATTAAATACCAGTCCAAGATTTTTATTGAATTATTTGATTGAACAATCGCAATTTTTATATAATTTTCAATGTTGGACTTCAATGTTTTTTTTTAATTAGCAGACATTTTGATTTTTGTGACCCAGGAATGTATCTTATCCAGATCCTTTGATGATTTTATAAACATCTTCATGGATTGAGTTGACCGTACTACTGAGATAAATCTGCACATCATCAGCGTACATGAGGATTTTGCAGTATGATATTTAGTTGCTGAGGTAAATATTAGCGTATAATGAGAAGAGAAGTGATCCTTGTGGCACGCCTCGTTTCAGTGGTTTGGAGTATACATATTTAGGAAAGCTGATTTGGCGCGATCCATTCGATATGAAGAAAGATGTTTTGTGGATGTTATTGAAATGTTAAAAAGGTGCTTCAGTTTGATGCAGAATAAAGGATAGTTGATCGTCATACAATAAATTGTAATTTAAATTACGAAAATTTCTGTAGGAAAAATTATATGATAAAAACATAAGATTATGCTCTGAAGAGCATGAGCAAAATTTCGTCATACAGCAAGATTCTTGAGATATCACACACATAAATGAATGTGGTAACCAGCGTTGCCACTCATAAAATATTTTTCCTACCAAATTTCTAATTAAAAACTACCAAAGCCTACCAAATTTAAAATATTTGAGAAATGCTATATGAATTCGTTTCAAAATTAATAGTTAACTTAAAATTATATTATTGCTGCTATAAAATTATCCAGAGGAAGAATGATATTGAAGCAGAGTTTAACACATATTATTAGAAAATAAAAGTTTTGAGAGCCCTTTGGCATTTTTTGAACTCAACACTACTAAATAAATACACATTTACCTGACTAAACTAAATATTTTAGAAAATGCTATCTTCATATTTTGCAAATATGTAGTTTTATTATTTTGGCTTAACATAAGTAGTTTTTGTTATTAATTTAATTATTTTGTTCTTAAAAATACTTATGTATTCAGAAATATCGTAGCCTACCAAAATACGACAAATATCGGAACAAACCAACCAAACTACCAAAAGTCAATTTGTTAACTTCAAACTACCAATTTTGGTCCAATTGGACCAAAGCGGCAACGCTGGTGGTAACGTTGACGGGTGTAATTCCAATATGTAGTTCCCATTTAATCTTTGTCGTGTTGTGTCTCAGAGAGAATATTTGAGTTAAAATCTCCCCAAATAAGCAGCGTTAGATTCTCAAGATTGGATATAATATTTGTGAAATCCGTATATCGGTACGGTCTATGAACAACAAGCAATTTAGCTTCGGAACAAGAAATTTCCATCAGAATAAATTCTATTTTAACTTTCTCATTATTTTTGTCGATTATTCTGCAGGATATATTATTTCTCAAGTACACAGCAACGAAAACAGCGCTTTCAAGGATTATATCTGACATAATTATCGTAAATAATCAAGTTTCAGAAACACATAATACTTCGACCCAAGAATTTTCGAAAATAAAGCCAAATTCATCAATCTTGTCCATTAAGCTTTGTGCATTCTGCTTGGCCAAAATTCTGACCATATTAAAAGTAACATCATAATTATTGTGTTGAATTAAGATTATAGGTCAAATTACAATAATCCAAACTTAATTAATATTAATGATGAACTTAATTAAATTAAACATTTTGTTGTTTGGGTAATATTTTGTATATGATTCTACCATTTGTATATGATTCTAAAAATTGGTTTTCTTGTTCGTCAGTTGTTAGAATTTGAAATATTAAAAATTCTTTTAACATATTAAATCTAATAAAGAAATTCAAAGTCTATTGGGATACCAAATCACTTACAGCCCAATTATGAATAAACAAGTAAGAGAGCTATATTCGGCTGTGCCGAATCTTAAATACCCTTCACCAAATTATACTTTAAAATAAAAATTTTAAATATTTTTAGATAAACACAAATACAATTTTATTTTTCCAATTTTTTGGAATTTTTTTTTCGAAATTGTTTTATAATTTGTTTTTTTAAATTTAGTGAAAGAAAAAAAATTGGGTTAAAAAATATTTTTTCGATTTTTGACCCATTGTAGGTCCAACTTACTATGGTCTGATATACGTCGTTGCAAAGGTCTTTGAAATATCTATCATTAGATATCCATAATACAGATATATGTAGGTCAAAATCTTTCTGTAGAAAATCTTGAGTATAACAATATTTTCTGTAGAAAATCTTGAGTATAACAATATTTTCTGTAGAAAATCTTGAGTATAACAATATTTTCTGTAGAAAATCTTGAGTATAACAATATTTTCTGTAGAAAATCTTTAGTATAACAATATTTTCTATAGAAAATCTTGTGTAGAACAATATTTTCTATAGAAAATCTTGTGTAGAACAATATTTTCTATAGAAAATCTTGTGTAGAACAATATTTTCTATAGAAAATCTTGTGTAGAACAATATTTTCTATAGAAAATCTTGTGTAGAACAATATTTTCTATAGAAAATCTTGTGTAGAACAATATTTTCTATAGAAAATCTTGTGTAGAACAATATTTTCTATAGAAAATCTTGTGTAGAACAATATTTTCTATAGAAAATCTTGTGTAGAACAATATTTTCTATAGAAAATCTTGTGTAGAACAATATTTTCTATAGAAAATCTTGTGTAGAACAATATTTTCTATAGAAAATCTTGTGTAGAACAATATTTTCTATAGAAAATCTTGTGTAGAACAATATTTTCTATAGAAAATCTTGTGTAGAACAATATTTTCTATAAAAAATCTTGTGTAGAACAATATTTTCTATAGAAAATCTTGTGTAGAACAATATTTTCTATAGAAAATCTTGTGTAGAACAATATTTTCTATAGAAAATCTTGTGTAGAACAATATTTTCTATAGAAAATCTTGTGTAGAACAATATTTTCTATAGAAAATCTTGTGTAGAACAATATTTTCTATAGAAAATCTTGTGTAGAACAATATTTTCTATAGAAAATCTTGTGTAGAACAATATTTTCTATAGAAAATCTTGTGTAGAACAATATTTTCTATAGAAAATATTTTCTGTAGAAAATCTTGAGTATAACAATATTTTCTATAGAAAATCTTGTGTATGACGATATTTTCTATAGAAAATCTTGTGTAGAACAATATTTTCTATAGAAAATATTTTCTGTAGAAAATCTTGAGTATAACAATATTTTCTATAGAAAATCTAGTGTATGACGATATTTTCTATAGAAAATCTTGTGTAGAACAATATTTTTTATAGAAAATCTTGTGTAGAACAATATTTTCAATAGAAAATCTTGTGTAGAACAATATTTTCTATAGAAAATCTTGTTTAGAACAATATTTTCTGTAGAAAATCTTGTTTAGAACAATATTTTTTGTAGAAAATCTTGAGTATAACGATATTTTCTGTAGAAAATCTTTAGTATAGCAATATTTTCTATAGAAAATCTTGTGTATGACGATATTTTCTATAGAAAATCTTGTGTAGAACAACATTTTCTATAGAAAATCTTGTGTTGAACAATATTTTCTATAGAAAATCTTGTGTTGAACAATATTTTCTATAGAAAATCTTGTGTAGAACAATATTTTGTATAGAAAATCTTGTGTAGAACAATATTTTCTATAGAAAATATTTTCTATAGAAAATCTTGAGTATAACAATATTTTCTATAGAAAATCTTGAGTATAACAATATTTTCTATAGAAAATCTTGAGTATAACAATATTTTCTATAGAAAATCTTGTGTATGACGACATTTTCTATAGAAAATCTTGTGTAGATCAACATTTTCTATAGAAAATCTTGTGTAGATCAACATTTTCTATAGAAAATCTTGTGTAGAACAATATTTTCTATAGAAAATCTTGTGTAGAACAATATTTTCTATAGAAAATCTTGTGTAGAACAATATTTTCTATAGAAAATCTTGTGTAGAACAATATTTTCTATAGAAAATCTTGTGTAGAACAATATTTTCTATAGAAAATCTTGTGTAGAACAATATTTTCTATAGAAAATCTTGTGTAGAACAATATTTTTTATAAACAATCTTGTGTATAACAATATTTGCTGTAGAAAATCTTAAGTATAACTATATTTACATTTTTCTATAGAAAATAAAATAATTTTCTATAGAAAATCTTGTCTATAACTATATTTTTTGGACATGTTGTGTATAACATGTTGTGTATTTGCTATAGAAAATCGTATGAAAAACAGCATTTTCTTTAAAAATCTTGTCTATTATAAATCATTTTCTATAGAAAATCTCGTATTCAACAGCACTTTCTATAGACAATTTTGTGATAACAGACGACTGTTTACAGCATAAAGCTACAGTAATATTAAAATTTTAAGTACTCTGGTGATGAAGAAAGTAATTTTTTAATACTATTTTAATACGGAACAAAAATATAATTTTCCATCCCTGTATATAAGATTAAAAGTAAATCTTAAAATAGGAGAACACATATGGAACCGTAACAGCAAATCCAATATAGAATCGTTTACATAATCTGTTGAAATTTCATAAAATTTTATAGAAATTGCAAACGGAATGACAAACTTACATATACATATGTATATAGCCTTGCCACTTATGATGAAGGGTATTAAAAGAATTAAACACAACAATCGAACAAAAAGCTTTTTCTGAAATGTTTGTTATTTACTTTCATGTTTAAAAACGGCTAAAAAATAGAATAACAATATGGGAGTCAAGGCGAATTGTTTAGACAAGTGAACTGTCAATTCACTTGTGATTGTTGTGGCGAAAAATACAACAAACCCAAAAGCAAAAACAACAACAGGCAACTTTGACAGTTCGACTATCTTTTAACAAAAACAAAGTACCTGTTGTTTTTGTACATGTTGTAGTTCTGTCGTCACCTTCTATAGATTCGCCTTGCTGGGAGTGGTGCGTTGCTCAATTATTTGTTGACAATAGCAACATACAACAGCAAAAATGAAATAAGCGCAAAAGCAACGTGCTCAAACAACGTGGTTGTTGTTTTTGTACAATATGTGTTCTGTGCAGTGTTACCATTTGTCAAGTTTTCCCTTTTTAGCAAGGTTTTTGAGACGCAAAAAGTTTTATTTTAAAAAAAAAAAGTTTTTTGGAAAATTGATATCAATAAGTTGAACCGATGATTTCAAAATGATAGTCCCCAAATTCATTCACTAAATGGGGAGATTGATTTGAATATATTGAAAGTGTCTCCAGCACTAAATTCACATAAATTATCTCAGTTTGATTACATATATGTACGTATTGGGTTTTGTAATTTTAGTATGTACTTAGAAATAAAAAGTTTTCTTCAAAAAATATATAGCAACACTGGTTCTGTGTACGCGTGAGAGAGTTGCTCTTTTGAGAACACATTATAAAAAGCTCTCTCTCAAGGCGAATTTATATACCAGGTGGTGTTGATAATGTTGTTTTGATGTTTGAGCTGTCAATTATCCTATGTTTGTTGCGGCGAATGCTACAACAAACGTAAAAGTAACAAAAACAACAGGCAAACTTTGACAGCTTAAACCACATAAACAAAAACAAATTGCAAGTGGTTTTTGTAAATGTTGTACTTGTTGTAGAATCGACACCACCTGGTATATAAATTCGCATTGCTGAAGATTGACAAAAAAACACATACATACATACATACATACAAATAAAGCTTTGTTTGTTATTATACATATATTTGCATGACATCATTGAAAACAATAACAAATTACATTGTGTTTTGGTTTTATGGTTATATCTCAGCCCAGGTCCAACTTACTATGGTCTTATATACGTCGATGCAAAGGTCTTTGAAATATCTATCATTAGATATCCGTATTGTCTATATTAATGACTTAGTAATCCAGATATAGGTCAAAAATAGGTAAAAAAATCGAGGTTGTCCTGGTTTTTTCCTTATATCTCAGCCATTTGTGGACCGATTTTCTCGATTTTAAATAGCAACCGAGCCGGAAGAATTCCGGAGATATTGATATATGAATCATGTATGTATGTTATTTGGGGGCTTCGGAAAGTTGATTTCAACACACAGACGGACAGACGGACAGACGGACATGGCTATATCGATTCCGCTATCTATAACGATCCAGAATATATATACTTTATGGGGTCGCAAATGAAAAATGTGGAAATTACAAACGGAATGACAAACTTATATATACCCTTGCCACTCATGGTGAAGGGTATAAAAATTCCCAGGGAGTTTGTTCCACGGGAGTTTTGAATAGAAAAAATGGGAAAAGGGAAAAAACTCCCGAGGAATTTTTATTCATAATTGGGTTGTTAGTTCACTGTTTACCAATGCCTCACGGATAAAGAAATTCCGGTTGTCTTTTAATTTTATTATTGGTTCTGTTCCTTTTAGGCGTTTATATCTGAAGAAACATTTTAATCAAAAAATGCTAATGCGAAAGATTCTCTTAACAAATATAATTGATGTTTTATATAATTCGAGAGAAAGGAAAGAATTGGCGCATATATGGTCAACTGTCGCTTTAATTAAATTCAGGTCTTGCGGTGCTTCTATTGAATTTTTCAAATCAAATCTTTCAAAAATCAAATTTTTACCATAAATAAATCTCAAATATATATTGACGACATGGTAAATGCAAGTGCATGCTCCACAACGTATACTGTATAACTTGATATGGTATCAAATCGCATACTTTGTATTCTATATACGATATTCCATTTAATATTCCATATTCTATCTACGATATTCCATTTAAATCATATACTGCTACAGCTATATTTGCACCACAGTATTACTATATGAGACAATCTAATTTCGAAGATTATCTCATATACAAAAGAAACACAATTTATTTACAACCCAAAGTGCAATTAAGGGTTTCGAATTTTGTGGTGTCATTATAAATACTAGACTTCATGTTATATTTTTCTTAAGTTTCATCAAAATCGGCCCAAAAATATGTAATATAATTAGAAATTCCAAATATTGAAAAATTTTACATTTGACCTTCACGATTTAAAGTTTAACGATTGCCAATTTTAGTAAAACTTTCAGAATATATTTAGAATTATCTCAACTACAATATTCTGAATCGGTTTTACTTAAAATTCATAACAGTAAGGAAATAGAGCTCATTCGCCAAAAAATGGCCAAATTATAGGTTTTTCTCGAAAATTTCAAAATTTAAACCGCATGTACGGAAAAACTATAAGAGATATTTTCATAATTTTTTCATATTTCATATATTCTCAATAAATCCCAATGAGATGATCAGAAAATTCTGAAATTTGTATAACAAAATTTGAAAATGGAGTTTTGAAACTGCCGTTAAAATTTTTTTATTTTTTGGTCATATCTGCGAATAGGTTAACGGTATCCTACGAAGACAAAAACTCATATACAAGTAAATAATAATGGATATATTTTTTAGTAAAAATGAGCTTTTATTTTAATTTGTATTAAAATATGTTAATTTTGTTCCTACATTTCTTGTTCTAGTAGCCTGAGACACGTTAATGGCCTGGGGAATTTTTAATAACTTTAACATGTTTTAACCAATTTCTGTTTTTTATGTCTCATTAGATTGACAATTACGTACAAAAGTTAATTTTTAATGGCAAAATTTATACAAAAACTGAAAAAAATGCATTTTTCTCCCGTGTAAATTAGGGTGGCCCTTAATAAACGAAAGTTGGATTTTGGCCATTCTCACCACCCAGTTTGGTGAACATTAGTAAAAAAATCATCCTGAAGTTTTGAGATGAGCCCTCTAAAGTTTTGAGATGCATTTACAAGGGGAAAAAATTCATTTTTTTCAGTTTTTGTAAAAATTTTGCAATTAAAAAATGACTTTTCATTTCTATAAGAATAGAAATGTGTACGCAATTGCCGTTCTAATGAGACATTAAAAACAGAAATTGGTCAAAAAATGTTAAAGTTATTAAAAATTCGCCAGGCCATTAACGTGTCTCAGGCAACTAGAACAAGAAAGTTAGCAACAAAATTAAGATATTTTGATAAATATTAAAATAAAAGCTTATTTTTACTTAAAATATGTCCATATTTACTTGTATATGAGTTTTTGTCTTCGTAGGATACCGTTAACCTATTCTTAGGTATGAACAAAAAAATTAAATTTTTTTAACGGCAGTTTCAAAACTCCATTTTCAAATTTCTAAAAATTTTGTTAAACAAATTTCAGAATTTTTTGATCATCTTATTGGGATTTATTAAGAATATAATAGGGAATAAAAAGGTGAAAAAATTATGAAAATATCTCTTATAGTTTTTCCGTACCTGCGATTTAAATTTTGAAATTTTCGAGAAAAACCAATTATTTGGCAATTTTTTGGCGAATGAGCTCTATTTCCTTACTCCTATGAATTTTAATCAAAACTTATTCAGAATATTATAGTCCAGATAATTCTAAATTTACTCTGAAACTTTTACTAAAATCGGAAAACGTTAACCCTTAAATCATGTAGGTCAAAGGTCAAATTTTTCAATATTTGGAATTTCTCTTGGAAAGATTTCGAAATTTTCGAAATGTTGTATTTTTTTGGGCCGATTTTGATGAAATTTAACAAAAATAAAACTAGTATTTACAAAAACAGCAGAAAAATTAAAATTGTTAATTATATAGCACTTGGGGTTAAAATAACCCCAAACTTCTAAAACCATAAAAAAAATTATGATTTAAAAAGTTTGGGGTCATTTTAGCCCCAAGTGCCATTAAGCGTTAATTTCCATTCTTGTGCTGTTATTATAAACCCTAGAGTTTATGTTATATTTTTTTAAGTTTCATCAAAATCGGCCCAAAAGTATATAATATTTCGCTTTGGGTCACATGTTCTAAAATCCCAAAGCAGTGATCAGAAAATGGAAATCCCTGAAGGAAATGTGGACCCTTGGGTAAAATTGTAAAACATACCATTTTCGAGATTTTTTACACTTTGTAATTTGGAATGACAAATTTTCATTGAGTTTTGTTAATAAATAAAGATTTTATTACATATTACATATTTATTGAGTTTCTAAAACTAAAATCTGTATCAACTTTTTAAAGGATTGCAAATACATATTATGGACAATTTGATCCATATTTATTCCGAACAATTCTCTTTTTGTTTAGATATGTTAATTTTGAGTCTTACAAAAAAATGTCTAGTCAATATGTCAATTAGATTCAAAAATATTTAATTTAATGAATAATCGTTATTTCGTTATTTCAAATAGCCAAAAAAACAAGAAATATCAATGCAACTATAGCAAAGCAAACAAAGAAATGTAAATTGCTGCTAGAGAAAATGTGTGTGTGCTACTATAGCACGAACATATATTTTGATTATTGTACTGCAATAACTAGTTGACAACTGGTTGTATCTGCTACTAGGAATTACAAATTAACATTTAAATTTGTATAGTAATATATGAATAGTAACAGCAATCTATATTAGCAGTGTTATACAAAATTATAATAGTAACTATATTTTTAGTATGCAGATTGATAAAAATGTATATTTACTGCAATTGGCGGGTAATACAGTAGCAACTGTAAACCCTGGTTGGATCCATTTTCACAGTACAATCAACATTTTGATGATTTCTAAAGGCAAGTCGCATGATTTAGGCTTTAAAGATTATGGCGATAAACAATTATTAATTCCAGGATATTAGAATTAATATATTCATCGTTTTCTCAAAAGAACAATTAAGGATCCGCAGAGCAGAACAAAAGGTACTTATTCGCATTTTTTGACAAATTGGTTTTTTGGTATCAAAATTTTAATTTTTTCCTTTTCTTTCTTCCCTATTCTCTTTTCTTTTTCATATTAAAATGTTTCCATTTTTGGGAGGGGAGGTTGGTTGGTGAAATTTCCTTATTTCTTCGTGATCAGCTGTTTGTTTTGTTTGTAAGAATGACAACACTAACCCCCATATGCATAAACAATTTTTAAATTTATCAAAGGTTTATAAAACAAAATTTCCATACAATATTTTGATTTATAAACCTTTTATAAATTTAAAAATTGTTTATGCATAAATGTTTAAGATGCTAACATTAACATTGAAAGCTCTAGAATACTGGTTTTAACCGTTATGATCATTGTAGAGATAGAGCTTTCAAGAAACGTCTAGATGGCAATGCAGTATACATATATAAATCAGTCTAATTTGTAGCAACGTTAAGTAAAGAAAAATTAACTGCATTAAATTGTGCAATATAAGTTGTACATTATAAAGTGTGAGTATTAAAATAGAGTGTAAATTTAAATAAATTAAGAGTTGCAACAATTTTATTAAACAACTGAATGGCTTTTATTTGCAAGCAAAAGGAAATAAACCATCGTTTTTAAAAGGTAAAAACGTAACAATAGTCAAAATCATGATATAGCAAACCGTAATAGTTACTGTTTATTTTAACAAAGTAGTAAATGTTAATTATTATTATGAATAATCTCGAAATTTCAAAAATATTTACTGCAATTTTGGAGAATAACTTTAATATTACAATACAAAAGTGATTTCTTATGTACGCCTATAAGTAGGCAATATCACTACTTACATGTTTAATTACTATGTATAAAATACATAAATACATAAAAATATAGATAGTTTTAGTAACCCAAAGCAAACACAAAATGCAACCATCCACCCACCACCTTCTTGAAGATGAAAAGGAAAACATATTTTAGTCAGAAGCAATGTCTTTGGCGGCATCACTGATTAATAGATTTACACGAGTAATAAACATTAATTGCACAAAGAGCACATTGGTTTCATTGTTCAAATTAAATAAAGAGTAACAAACTGATACACAGCCTAAGCCACAGATATAGACAGACAGACACACATACATACATATTGCACACGTGCTTGTACAAACATTAAATGCGAGTATTATTCTTATTATTGCCCAGAAGGAGTGTGATGGGAGGGAATAAGTATCTACGTTTTAGATTGAACTAAACTTACTTTATCAAACAATGAAATCCCATTGTTAGTCAAGTATGGCACAAGTACTCGTATCTACTAACTTCACATTAAAAACCTACAATTATAAACATTAGGAATTATAATTGTCATGGTTTAATTTGCGTTAATGGATACCATCGTGGTTTTTTACATTAGAAGTGTTCGATTTTTTAATATTATAATCTCTTTTTATCTTCTATATATATAAAAATAAAATGGTCCATGTATGTAATAGCATCACGTGAGAACGGCTAGAGCGATTTGGCTGGAAATTTTTAGGAGATGGTTTGTAAAGAAAAAAAATTCAAAAATTTTTGTTTTAGTCCAGTAAACTTTAATAAAAAAGCTCCCTAAAGTATGCAGTACAAATTTTGATATTTTATTTGCAAACAAATAAGAACTGGCAGGTGTTTTTGGGTTGGAGAAATTTGAAGAAATAACATTAGTAAATGCTACCGGGCGAAGCCGTGGCGGTCAACTAGTTTTATATAACTTCCATACTTTGGCCAAGAGTTGCATTACCGTGTAATGAGTTAAAATGCTAAATTGTATCAATTCACTACTTTCACAATAGAATTTTAACTAATAATTTTAACATGGTCACCATGTTGGAGGCAACTTCTTAGCATATGGGCAATTCCATATCATCGTACGTGACATTTGTACGCCTATAGAGTGGAATAGATTTTGCAAAAATAAGAGTATCTGAAAATAATTTGGTCTTTATGTTCCATTCAGAGGGTACTTTATTTTAAAATAATAAAAAGTTCTTTCGAAATATTGTTGTCCAAAATAATGAGCAAAACATTTTGAGGTACATGTAGAAATATGCAAAAAATATTCAAATCGTGAGAGGCGTTATGTTATCTTTTAATTTCTTACACCAAACGAAATATTTTTCCTTTATTTAAATATTTAAATAAAAACAATCTTTGGAGGATTTTATAATAAATAAAATTTAATATCGTACGTGAAATACCGTACGTGACAGATTTTTCTCTTATAATAAAACAATATATATTCTGTAAATATACATATGTATGTATACAAAAACTAAAAAAATTAATAGAAAATATACATTCGGTTTCAATAAACAATTTGACAATAGAAAAAAATCAATCAGAGTCAAATTCATTTCATACTACAAGCGCAAATTTAGCCTAAAACATACCTAAAACATTAAAAAATTAAATATAATCAGTTTAAACTATTATTTTTGTCTTTAAAATGTTGTAATATGATCTAAATACTTTCACATACCAACATTTTATTATTTTCTTCTATTCAAAACATCTTGAAAAAAAGTTCAAAGGGTTTTGGATATTGTTGCATATTTTACTCATAACTGCATATTTTGGTAGCATATTAAAATTTGTTTCATTAATGGTCTTTCTTTATTTAATTTAAATATTTAAACTGTAATATTTCTTTTCCAAACGCACATGACTTTATTTATAATTATACCCTCTGAGTCGATTAAACGATGTCTGTCTGTCTATGTGGCTGGCTGTCTATGTAAACCTTGCGCGAAAAGTAAAGGTCGCAATTTTGAAGACATTTCGATCAAATTTTGGTTCGGTCCACCTAGCCCCATATAATTGTCGTCCCGAAATAGGATTTTATCGGACATAAATGTTTAATTTCTAATAGGTATCTACTAGGGATGCCAATCCCGATACCGAAAATAATTGGATTTGTGAAAAAATCCCAGGATAATACAGGCAGTATTTAGTAGTCGTTGAAAATAATATTATTAACACTTTCAATTCATTAAAAAATTCTGGCTGGGTATATACAAAAATGGAAAATTTTAAAAATTAATTTTTTAGTCTTTTTGCGTCTGGTATACAATTTGAAATAATTTTGAGGAAATTTGCAATTATAGTTCTCAAGGTATTTAGAAATAACTATTTAATTTTGATTCCTTCCATTTTTTTTCGTTAAAACTGATAAGAAATTTAATCATGTAAAGTTTGAAGACATTCACAATTATAATTCTTTAGATATTTGAAATTATTACTTTCTTTCTACGGCAGTTGCGACGTTCAATAATCCAATTCCGAACATTTTCAGTCAAACTATGCTAAATGATAAGAGTTGCCATTCCGACCAAGTTTAAAGAATATGTCAAATAACGTTTTCAAAATATTTTGAAATAACTATTTACTTTGTAAAGCAGGTGAATCACCCTTTGTTCTGATCCCAACCATTTTTGGTTAAACTGCATATAATGATAAGTAATTGATTCATATAAAGTTTGACGACTTTCACAATTATAGTATTCCAGATATTCGAAATAGCTATTTACTTTGTATGATAAGTGCCACGCCCATCCCGCTCATTTTTAGCGAAACTGCTTATAGTGATAAACTAATTGGTTCTTTAGATATTCGAATTTTACATTTAATGGGAGGTTCCATGCCCATTAATCTAATACTGCCCATTTTCAGCCAAACTATGTAACATGTTAAAGGTGCAAAATTATATTTCTCAAGATATTTACATATAACTATTTTCATTGTATGTGAGGTACCACAACCCCTGTTCTAATCCTTCACATTTTTGGTTACAGTTACAAACAAATAAACATACAGACAGACATACATACATACATTCTTTATAGATAGAAAATTTCAAGTCATATTTCCTTATTATGTTTAACTATGTATTTCATTAATATTTACGCAGAATAAATACATAATTATTACTGGATAAGGAAGAAGAATCTCACCAATGCAGACATGGGACATTCAAAGGTGAATATACAATTTAGTTTAGTTTATTACGACTTTACCACAAACCAAATTGTATTAGATTCTTTTACGGTTAATTAGTGAATGGCATACGAATACGAATATGTATATTGATATTGTTTATTAATTATTTTATGAAAATCCACATATAGATGTCTGTACGTGGTCAACAAACATAAGAGGGGATCTTTTAAACCCAGCAAACACATTCTGTGTTAATTACCACATTAATAATAAACCATTATTAATAATAAAATCAAAATCATAGAAAATATAAATAGAAAATGTTTTTAAAATCGGGAAAAGTTTACCTTTAAAAGTTAAAATTTTTAATATTCTGAATTTTTCATAATGAGATAAATTAAACCAAAAACCAGTAACGTTTTCGAATAAGCAAAGACAGAAAGAAAGAAGTAGCAATATTTTTTAGTGCCCAATGTTGCTTCAAGGGTTTATAATATAATATAATATAGTATTTGACCTGCATGTCACACTCGTAATTAATTTAGATGTGGAAAAAAGGGTAATTCGTTTTGAATTTTTGTCACACAGATGACCCAGTTTTTATGTTTGGGGTGAATTGACTTCTTGTTAGTAGATTCGAAAAAATCTATGAAGAAAAGGTTAGGTTAGGTTACGTGGGTTGCTCGCAAGTTAGCGAGTTCACTCGGAGGCCTTGCGGCCCATTGTGGTACCCTTAGAAGTACTATTCCCTTATGCTGAAAATGTCACACATAAAGTGAGAATAGTTTCCCTCCCTAGTTTCGTCTATTATGTGATTTCTGTGGTCCCTATGGGAACCAGCCGGTACTTCTAATAAACCCAATCATATTCACTAGTGACACATCCCTGAGACAGTCCAGATCATGGAAAAGAGCTCTACCAAGATGTAGTAGTCTATGCTCTTGTAAGGCTGGGCATTCACATAGAAGGTGCTGTACCGATTCCTCCTCCTCTTCATCTAAACAACTTCTACAATAGCCATAACGTGGGTAACCCATACGTTCCGACATATGTCCAATCATGCAGTGCCCAGTAATTATACCCGTGAGAAGTCTAATCGAATTCCTACTAAGAGACAAAAGAGTCTTAGTTCTATCCTCTGTCAGATTGGGCCAGAGCATTCTGGATATTCTACAAGTGATGATATTTGACCACCTGAGTTCCGTCTCGCTCAAAGCCCATTCATCTATCAATTTTGATACTGTCACCAAGGGAGTGTGAATATCCCTTTGCGCAAGAGATACGTCCAGGGACGACCCGTTGGTTGCGCACTCATCAGATACTTCATTTCCCCGGATGCCCGCATGTCCTGGAACCCATATCAACTCCACGTGATGTTGTGTCAGTTGTGCCAGTGATTTGATACAATTGAGAAGACATTTCGACCTAATCACGTTGGAGTTAAGAGCCTTGATTGATGCCAGGCTGTCCAAGTAGATATGTATGGTCGAATTTTCGAGATTCAGTTCCCGGATTCTTCTCGCGGCTGTATCAATAGCATAAATCTCTGCCTGGAAAACCGTGCAGGTATCGGGTAATCGAAGAGACATCAAAAGGTCCAGCTCATCTGAGAAGATTCCCGAGCCCGTGCCTCTTTCTGTCTTTGAACCATCAGTATAGATTGAGATCACGTCATCTCTTAGGACAGAGTTCGCGGCCCAATCATCCCTTGTCGGTATTCTGATCCTAAATGTCCTATCAAAATTCGGTGTGGGTATTATATAATCCGTTTCCCTCCCTATGATTGGCCTGCCTATCTTTTGTAGGATGGTGCCATGACCAATACGATCGTGCTTCAGTCCGCTCGACTGTTTGAGTCGTAGAGCAGACTTAGCAGAAATGCATTTGATATATATATCAAGGGGAGTTATATTTAGCATCGTCTCTAGACTGGCCTGAGGTGTGGAATTCATAGAGCCAGTAATTGCAAGACATGCTAATCTTTGTACCTTGTTTAGAATAGAGAGGTGAGTCTTAGTGTCCACCACTCTCCACCAAACAAGAGCCCCATAGGTCAAAATAGGTCTTATGACCGCGGTGTACATCCAGTGTACAATGTATGGTTTAAGACCCCATCTCTTCCCAAAGGTTTTCTTGCATATATAGAAGGCACATAATGCCTTCTTCATTCGACTCTCAGCATTACGTTTCCACGAGAGCTTAGAGTCCAAAATTACGCCAAGATATTTGGCTTCGCTTGAAAACTTCAGAAAAGTACCATCCAGTCGTGGAGGTTTAAATTCTGGAGTTTTATATCTCCTGGTGAAAAGAACCAGTTCGGTTTTGGCAGGGTTAACACCCAAACCGTTTTCCTTGGCCCATGATAGCAGAACGCTGAGCGCTGATTCCATGAGTTCACTTATTGTGGGAAGAAACTTCCCTTGAATAAGAAGCACAACGTCGTCAGCATATGCGACTACTTTGGTACCTATCCTACTGAGCCTGAAAAGGATTTTATTTACGACAAGATTCCACAGAAGTGGAGAGATGACCCCACCTTGTGGTGTGCCTCTTGTCACAACTTTCCTTGTCCTACCAATACCCATATTAGAGTTAATGGCCCTGCTCCTAAGCATATTTTCTGTCCAATTCCTTATCCGCTGATCAACACATAAGTCACCCAGTGCATCAACTATTGCGGATATGTTCACATTATTAAACGCACCCTCTATATCCAAGAAAGATGCCATAACATATTCCTTCTTGTCAAGTGTCCCCTCTATAGTTCCGACAACGTCATGCAAGGCTGTCTCCACCGACCTGCCTTTAAGGTATGCGTGCTGTGCCCTACAGAAATTATCAGGGGAGAGGATGTTCCTGACGTGGATATCGACCAATCTTTCCAGTGTTTTCAATAAAAACGATGACAGACTGATCGGTCTATAGTCCTTTGCGGTACTGTGGTTTACCTTTCCCGCTTTGGGGATAAATACCACTGTAACCTCTCTCCATTCTTTAGGGATGTATCCTGTTTCCAGGCTGTACCTAAATATCATTATAAGCCATGGCATGATGGTTGAAATCGATTTTTGGAGTAACGCTGGGAATATGCCATCTGGCCCTGGTGATTTATAGGGCTTAAAAGATGACACCGCCCACGAGATTTTCTCCACGCTAACAATGGATCTAACTAATTCACTTATGTGGATTTGAGAAGCTGCAAGATGCTCCGAAGCGGATACCTCATTTTCATCATCCCTGCAACCCGGAAAGTGTGTCTCCATTAGCAGTTCCAAAGTTTCGATACTACTTTCAGTAAAGTTACCATCCGGTTTCATCAGGAATCCAGGCGTACCAGGATCCTTGGATAGTACCTTTCGTAGACGCGATGCCTCCGTGGTATTCTCCAGTTCCCCACAGAAACGCTCCCAAGATTCCCTCTTTGCCCGTCTGGTTTCCCTCTTGAAAGTGTTGAAGCTTTGACGATAATCGTCCCAGCTTAACAAGTCTTGGTCCCTCTTCGCCTTATTAAAAAGTTTTCTACATTCCTTTCTTAGCTGCATTAGTCTAGGATTCCACCATGGTTGCCGGAATTTCCTAGGTCCCTGCCGCTCCCTACACGAAGCATAGTAGGCTTCCCTTAATGACCTGGATAGAAAATCCACCGAGTCGTCCAAGTCCCGTGTACCATTTAATCTATCCATTGCTGGATGTGGTATGGTGTCACTAAGATTACAGAATTTGACCCAGTCGGTTTTCCTAGGATTTCTAAAGGGTTTTTCCCTATCCAGTGTAAGCTGTATCGTAAACACTATCCTGTGGTGATCGGAGAATGAGCACTCGAGTGAAACTCTCCAATCAAGAATTCTAACTGAGTCAGTGTTCCCTACCAAAGTAATATCAATGACCTGCTCCCTGATCCTATTGAAGAACGTTGGTATATTACCCCTATTGCAAACACTTAGGTTAGTAGATAGAAGGTATTGAAGTAAACACTCACCCCTGTCATTTATATCCGAGCTCCCCCACAGAGTATGATGGGCATTAGCATCACATCCTATGATGAGATCATGGCCCCTTGTGTTACACCAGTCTACAAGTGTGCGTACGGCACGTGAGGGCGGATTAGCTTCGTCGTATGGTAGGTACGCAGATGATATGATTAGGGTTGGTAACCCTTGTCGCTCTAGTGCAACTACCGTTAAATCACCAGAACTGTAATTAGATAGAAGGAAAACCTTAATGTCTTTCCTGACCAAAATACAGCTCCTTACTTTACCTTCAGGGTTCGGAGAAAGGAGCACATAGTTTCGTGACCGGACGCCTCGAACTTTACTGGCTACAAGCCAGGGTTCTTGGATTAAGGCCACGTGGATAGCTTCCTTCTCCATGAAGCGCAGCAAATCGTCCGATGCTGCTTCGGAGTGGTGCAGATTAATCTGTACCACTCTCAGGCCGCTTGGGTTCATCATTGCGCTTCACCGCGGGCAAGATCAACCGGAGTTGGTTTAGCCCGTATTTGATGACGCCTTGCGAAGAACGCAGGAGTCGGAGGGATTCTGAACCAATTTTGATCCAGAGATCCTTGCCTTCTCCTTTGTCCCTAGAGCGCCCTCGTTCAATCGTCCAGTCCTCTGTACCAAGTTCCTTATTCTGACGCTTTATAAGTGTTAGCGTGGCTTCGTCCTCCAAAAGGGGAGGAGGGACCCACACTCTCACCGTCGTACGAAAAGGTACTTGATCCAGTGGGACGATTTCGATTCTTGCGTTGGGCCAGAGTTCGCCAACTCCTCGGATACAGTTACTGAGAAAGCCTAGGGCCTTCTCGTTACCGCACCCGATGATCTTGACACCCTTTAACCATTTGGCGCCATCGAATGCAGTGAAGGAATCATCCTCACTGCATGCGAGTTCGTCCACTAGTGCCCGCAAGATCTTCTCCTCCAGAAGCAGCCATCTGTCCGTAGTCATTTTCCCATCAGGTTGACTACGATCTATGATGGCTACTTGTAGCTCAGGTGCTGATGTTAAGCTAGTTGATGGTTTCAGCCGCTTACCCTCAGACACCTGCGTTTCACCTGACCTTTGCCGCTTAATACTAGGCCTGCTTGCTGTACCTTTGGAAGCCATCGCGGTTCCTCGAGTAGAGGAGATTGCGGACAGCACCTTGGGTGTTGTGCTAGCAGACTTCGTCGTGCCGCATTGGTCATCACCTCTCTTTGGCCCCGACGTGGCCCTCTTTGATGTAGATGGGCGTACGTCAAGATCCTCCGAAACGATGATCGTGTTCGGTCCAGTGCTGGCATGGGGCACATGTTTAGATGTGATCACCTGCCTGCTCTGGTTTGGTTCGGTCTTAGTCTTGGCTGGCCTTACCTCCACAACAGTAGTATTTAGCATGGCCTCATACTTCTGTATGTGGTAGGTATGTTTACGCCGCAAACGCTTTTCCCTGGTGGTCAAAGACGCGGGATCTCGCGAGTCCAACGTCCTGACATACCGGAGAGAGCGTTTGTAGCCCGCCAACCTTTTCCGTTCGTCCTGTTCTGAGTCCTGTTTCCTGTTTTTCTGTTCTGTGTCTCCCTTTGCAGGGTCATGGGCCTCCGGATGTACGTCTTCATTCGCTTTTAGCGGCTCGGAGGACACCATGAGTAAGTCCTCCTCATCAGTCTCATAAAGGTTTAACCCTTTCAGACCTGAGAGGTTGTCGTCGCTGTCGTCCATGGTCACTCTTTCCTGTCTAGTCAAAAAACTATTCGTTTTGTTTACCCCAGTAGCATCACCGACTACCAGACCCGGGGTATTCGTCTGATTCGTCGCAGAAAAAGAAACCGACAAAAAATTCCAGGTAAATTTCAAAAAAAAAATATTCATGTAACATTTTTCACTAGAATTTCAAATAGTCTTGCATTAGAAAATTTCGTAAAACTAGAAATTTTGACTGTTCGTGGGCTGGGAAAATACTTTGAGGATAAATAGGGAACACATCAAGGTTTCCAAAGTTGCTTTCCGTTTTCTGATCCCAGCTTTGGGATTTAAGAACATGTGACCCAAAGTTTAAATTTTGTTAGAAAAATAGTGCAAATTCCAAAAGGCGCGCCCGGGCGTAGGGGCGACATATTTGTATATTATTGGTAATTTAGTTGTCTACTAACAAACAAAATTGGAGACCGAATCCAAAAGTACAAAAGCAAAATTTGGCAAAATTTTAAAAGTTCAATTATGAAATGCCTATAAATCGGAAATTAAATCAGATAAATTTTTCAAGACCTAGCCTAGCGCTTTCCAAAAAATATAAAAATCTTTGAAATCGGATGGGAAACCAAAAAATATATTTAAAACTGTTTATAAATTTTACATGTCGAAGGTACCCTAATTTGAGCCCCCATAGCGACTCCGCTGGAGCATTTGTAGGGCCCATTTTAATAAATTAAAATCGAATTCTCCTTGCCTAAGCCCACGTTATCTCGATCGGACCATTCGTTTAGAAATGCCAGATTTATTTCCCAAACAAATTTTATTCTGCCCCACTGTGCAGTAGTATAGTGAAAATTACTTAAGAAACGACTATGTTGTTTTAAGGCAAAATCTTAACATTGCCGAAAAGAATGGATCATTATGTAAAAAGTATCGCGGAAGGTATAGGTTACTCCTACAAGATATTGAAAATTGCCAATTAATCCAGTTACCACATAAAAGCATTATTGAGGCAAACAATTTTAAAAAGGGGATATCTATAGACTGTATGTGAAACTACAAAATCTTTATGTAGATCAAAGATAGTCCCAATAACTCTTCCCAATTATATGATTTATTAATGTTATGTTTTTATATTATTTTTTTGTTTTAATTGATTGGTTTATTTACATATACTTGTTAAAATAATTTTATTTGTTTTATAAAATTGTATCAAATGTCAAAGAAAATAAGTTCAGTTTGTTTCTTGTAAGTAGGGGGCGGATTTTATTGCAAATGCATTTTTTTTCGATAGTTCAAATATATCCGAATCACATGCCAATGATAATGATATAGAAAGTTTTGATTTTTTAAATCAAAAACTTTTTTTTGTTTTAATTTTGATCTACACAAAGATTTTATAGCTTCACATACAATCCATAGACTGTTTAAAAAGTATAATCTTTGGAAGACTATTTGTTGGGAACTCTGCATTTATTTTTGGACATTGGGCCCAAAAATAAAAGCAGATTTTTAAAATATTTAGGTTATATTTACAAAAATATTATAAACTGTTATTGTGACTTTGATTTGTTCCTAGAATTTTATAATTTTTGATATAAAAATATGTAATATGTAAAAAATGTATTATAAATTGGAATAGTGGTAATGTAAATGTAATTTACAATACGTTAAAAGCTTTAAACTAAAATTAAATCTGGAAACAACAGCTAAATAGGGTTTTTGGCCTTTGACGATTTTTGAACTGACCACCACTAAATACTTACTTACATATTTTCCTGACTAAACTAAATATTTTTGGTCCAATTGGAGAAAATTTTATTTAGTTTTTAATTTTTTTTTAATCTAATCATTAAAAAAATATTTCTCCGTGGTTGATGATTTCATGTTACACATTTATATGTGTGCTGGGTGGTCATGTACATACTCAAATATTGGGGAATAGTGTTTGTGTGATTACAGGATTTTTAATCTAGTTAGCCGTGTGGCAACTGTATATTCATTTCATAATTATAAGCATGCCACAAAGTCCAAGAATAAGAAGAGAAAAAACGCTATTAAATTGTACGTTAATAACATTTACTCGACTAAATCAAATTAATTTGTTTAGGGGAAATCATCATGAATTCTTATCTCAAAAGCAAACAACCCTTCGAATACGTGATGGCATGTACATATATTGTAATAAAGTAGTATTCATTCATTCATTTCAACATGTATTTATAGGATAGTACATATGTGTATTTTGGAAATGGATAAGGAAGTGTATAACTGGCGTACGTTGATGGTTAATTTCTTGCCGCCAAAGTCAAAGTCAACGTGTAACTTACAACATACAATAAACACACTTAACACGCTTCACCCCCTTTCCCAACTTTTACAAACATTGGCGATGATTATTTAGGGCGAATATTACCTACTACAACTTGCTCAAGTGATTACAAAAGTTGTTGCTATTATTGTTATTACAAACTAACTACTGTTTGTTTTCTTGCTACTAACAAACTACTTATTTTTATTCACAAAAGCGTATGTAAACAACGAAATCATTGAATTACCCTTTTTGATCTGCAATAATAACGACGCATTGTTATTATTGCAGATCAAAAAGGTAGGTGTCTTGAGATCGCGACTCGATTTCTAAATTAAACAAAATACTCCTAACGACTATAGGCCAATCAGTCTACAGTCGATTTAATTTTTATTTATTTACTACATGACCGCCAGGGCTTCGCCCGGTAGCTCCAGCCGTTCTCACGTGATGCCATTACATACATGGACCATTTAATTTTTATATATGTATATATATTGAAAACTCTGAAAGGCACTGTTGCCAGATATGCCGGAATTTATCGGCATTTTTGACCTTAAAAATGGCAAAGTGCGATTTGCTGATTCGAAAATGACGATTTTATGTTTACATAAAATCATTTAATTACTCTGGTCAACAACATTTTGTAACAAGAAATGTACATACTAATTTTGAAATACCTACCTACCAGCATTCAAACACCATATGTGATGATTTTAAATTCTCCCAGATGTACAACAGTGTGTCCCAAAAAAAATTTTTGTTGGGGCTCATGCATATTTTGAGATTTTTTCAGATTTTTCGGAAGAGGTTTAGAGGTCGCTCAAGTCGAGTTTTTGCCAAAAATCGGGTTTGTCGGCCTTTTTTATAGTTTTCTTCATAACTTTGTCAAATCCCACGATTTTCTTTACTTTTGAGGAAACTTTTTAAAAGAAGAATGTCCAAGCTTTATTGTTGTGTGCAAAAACTATTAGTTTTTCCAATGAATTGGCTCACTAAGGTGCCCTACATTATAATGTTTCGTAAATGTACCAACATGTTTAAGAGATTTGTGCTCGTTAAAATGGTTTTCGGAAGTGGGCATTGTATGGGAGCTATGACTAATTATGGACCGATCGTTCAAACGATCAAAATCGTACAACATATTTTTTTTTAAATATTATGAAATTATACAGGCAATAATAGGTGACTATATAAAAAATTAAAAGTAATTTTATTAATTGGAACAAAAAATATGTATTTCAACAAAAAAGTTAACAAAACCTCAATTCGTTAAAAAAATTTGATGAAAATTAAAGAACATCACCAAATTCATATTTCACTTAAATTCGTACAATTATATTAAATTATAATTAAAACTTTAAAAATTAAAAAAAAATGTTAATATTAAATAATCCTAATACTTTGTAGGGTATCATTTGCTATTTTTTAGTGCCTTTACGATTTTAAATGAAGCGTTGATATTCTGGGCACTGACAGTCTTACCCAATTTTTTTATTTGTGGATAAGGCAATTAAAATTATACCCAATTTGCTGATAGGTAATAGCACACACAAAAAAAAATAGCATTTTAAAATATTTCCAAAACATAAACTTTCTAAAACTAATGAATAAAATTTGACTACGATGGTGTACGATTTTAAGTGACATTCACTGTATATAAAAGAGTAACGTTACTGACTCACTGACTGACTGACTGACTGATTCATCATTGCACAGCCCAAACGACTGAAGCTAGAATCATGAAATTTTAACTGTGGGTTCCTCCCTCCCCAAAACGATCCGATAAGAAGGGATTTTAGGAAATTCGAATTTAGGAATTTTAGGAAATTCGTTTAGGGGGTAAAAAAGGGTAAAAACGGGTAAATTCGGTAACCTTATATCTTAAAAACTAATAAAGATACAAAAAAAGCTTAAAATTGCATGTTACTCCATTCAAAAAATAAGATGACAGGTGTTTCGTACTTTTTCGAAATTTGAAACTTTTAGGGGAGAAAACGGGTAAAAACTGTATTTTGGTACTTTTTTTTGGCACTTTATGTATCTTTTAAACCAATAAACATAGAATCAAATTTTAAATCGTATTCTTTACTTATCAAAAAATAAAAAATACAAGTTTGTTACTTTTTGGAAATTCGAACCCTTAATGGATAAAAATTGTGTTTATTTTTGATACTTTTCATAAAATATGTTTTTCTATAATTTGACATAGACATACGAATATTTTATTATGAGCTCCCACCACGTTACAGAAATTTATTTGAGTAAAATTGTACCACCTCAATGGGGATAAAAAAAGGTATCAAAAAGGGGATAAAATCGGGAAAATGCATTATATTTGAAATTATTAAGCCAATTTTGATAATTTTTTTAACGTTGGTTCCTGGATTCATACAAAAATTAACTAACTGGGTGTTATTTGGAACTCGTGTACCAAGGTGTATATTGGGCCAAATCCGGGTAAACAGTTTGGTACTTTTTTTAAAACATATTTATTCTTGGGCACATTAACACAGATTTTAATATTTTGAGACATGACTGTAGCATAAACAATTTTGGCAAAATGGAATATTTTTAAATTTCAAACTTGACGGGTGTTCAAGGAAGAAAAGGTACTTTTTTAACATTTTAAATTATTTCAGTTATCGACATTAAAGTTAGCTGATATGTATCTGAGTGAAGTTAGTGTTAGGAATAGGGGATAATATTTAGGTACCAAAATGTGTGAACTGAACTATAGGTACTTTTTTGTTCTTCTAATGGTACTTTTTTGAAATTTCTATAACAATGGACTTAGAAACATGAAATTAAACATATATGGTCCTAAGTGAGTGAGAATTCTAGGGGGAGACTTTTTGGTACTTTTTCCTAATTGAAATGGTACTTTTTGTAATTTATTCACCAATGAACCTAGAAACAAGAAAAAAGCTTATAAATAAACCGAGTGAGTGGGAAACCACAAGTGTGTGTTTTTTGGTACCTTTTCTATATTCTAATGGTACTTTTTTGAATTTTCTATAACAATGGACTTAAAAACATGAAATTAAGCATATATGGTCCTAGGTGAGTGAAAATGCTAGGGGGAGACTTTTTGGTACATTTTCTCTATTCTAATGGTACTTTTTTGAATTTTCTATAACAATGAACTTAGAAACATGAAATTAAGCATATATGGTCCTAAATGAGTGAGAATTCTAGGGGGAGACTTTTTGGTACTTTTTCTTTATTCGAATGGTACTTTTTGTAATTTCTTCACCAATGAACCTAGAAACATGAAATAAAGCTTTTATGGAACCTAATGAGTGGGAAACCACATGTGTGGACTTTTTGGTACTTTTTCTATATTCTAATGGTACTTTTTTGAATTTTCTATAAGCCATGAAATTTAGCTTATATGGACCCGAGTGAGTGGGAAACCACAAGTGGGGGATTTTTGGTACTTTTTATATTTTCTAATGGTACTTTTTTGAATTTTCTATAATAATGGACCTAGAGTTTCCAAAAAATCTAAGAATTTCAAAACCGCAGTTTCGGTTTTAAAAAATTAAAAACCGATAGGTTTCGGTTTTGTGATAATTTATTAAATATTAAGTATTATAGAAACAAAATTAGTTGATAATATAGGAAATGATATACAAATCTAAAATTCAAACTTAACGGGTTATGGTTTAGTGAATGCGAATTTAAAAGTGATAATCAATGGTACTATTTCCTTATTGCAATGGTACTTTTTGAATATTTTATAATAATAACCTAAAAATTTAAAATTAGGAACACATTTTGCATTTTCTATAATAATAGACCCAGAAATATGAAATTAGACATTTACAAATAGATTCACAAAGTGAGACTTGATAGTACTATTTCTTTCTTCTAATTGGGGTGGCGAAGCCCACCGGGTCAGCTAGTATAATATATTTGTGTTGAATTTTATTTGAAGACGAACATTTTTAAGAGATTTATGCTAGTTAAAGTGATTTTCGGAAGTGGACCTTAAATGGGAGCTATGACTAATTATGGACTGATGGTCACAAAATTTGGTAGGCACGAGTTTAGCTTATATAAGACTTATTTGTGCTCAATTTGGTTTAGATATGTTCATGACTAAGATATTTAAGATAGCAAATTCAAAAATTGTTTTCCATATATTATTAAGAATTAATTGATCTTTCAAAATGCATTGTTAGGATTTTTTATTTTCATACAAATTTTAAAAGTTATAAAGCGTTATTTACAAAATAACGCAAATTTACGAAAAAATATATTGTAGGGCGCCTTAATGAGCCAATTCATTGGAAAAACTAATAGTTTTTGCACACAAAAATAAAGCTTGAATATTCTTCTTTTAAAATGTTTCCTCAAAAGTAAAGAAAATCTTGGGTTTTGCCAAAGTTATGAAGGAAACTCAAAAAAAAGGCCGACAAACCCGATTCTTGACAAAAACTCGACTTGAGCGACCTCTTCCGAAAAATCTAAAAAAATCTCAAAATTTGAGCACCCATGAAAATATAAAAATAAAAACTTTTTGGGACACACTAATGTACAAGCTGAAAAAAAGAATAAAAGCAATAGCAAAAAGCTATGTAATTGAATAATGATTTTTTACATATCCAGCATTCATTCTTCTACCCATAAAATTTTAGATTGACCGTTTTTAAGTTTCATTTTTACATTCAATATTAGAAGAGCTGACTTGTATTTTCTGGTTTTAAGGACTAGTGATTATTATGTTCAGAAATACTGGTCAACAAGGAAATCTCTTACTCTAGGACAATCAAATATTGAAAATACTTCATTAGTGTAGCCTGGCAATTTATTTTTACCACCTTCACATAAAGCTTGGGCTCATGAAAAACTTTGTGAAAGCTATGGATAGGAGTGGTGATGGCTTTTTATATTTGAAAGAAAAATTTCCAATTTAATTTTAAATATTTTTATGTAAACGAAATTTTTTTTCCAAAGTTGTTTTTTTCATTTTTTAGAAAACAAAATTTTTAGAATTGTTATTTTAAAATTTTTTTTTTTAGTGAAAAAAAATTCGGGTTAAAAAATATTTTTTTTTGACCCACTGTAGGTCCAACTTACTATGGTCTTATATACGTCGTTGCAAAGGTCTTTGAAATATCTATCATTCTATGATAGATATTTCAAATATATTGATATTGTCTATATTAATGACTTATTAATCCAGATATAGGTAAAAAATCGAGCTTGTCCTGGTTTTTTCCTCATATCTCAGCCATTTGTGGACCGATTTTGCTGATTTTAAATAGGAAACTTCTCGAAAGCATGAAAGAATTATTGAAGATTTGGATCCAGAAGATATCTGGGGTCTTCAGAAAATTGATTTCAACAGACGGACGGACAGACATACTGACATGGCTTAATTGACTCCTCTATCTATAAGGATCCAAAATACTTTATAGGGTCGGAAAATTATATTGTGGAAATTACAAACGGAATGATAAACTTAATGACAAAAACTGTTGACCAGTGTTATTATATAGAAAGAGTAATATTTTAACGTTATTTAAAAATAGAAGATACTATGTATATGAAAAATATAATAAAGGCCTTATATTATTTGATAATGAAGCAAAAAATGTTTAAATTTTAAATTTTTATTAAACAATTTTAAGTTCTGCCTTATTAGTCGTAAGAAACACAGAAAAAAATAAAAATCATATTTGACTACAAAATTCGCAGATCTGAATCCAAAATTATTCAATTTCTAGCCTATAAATCTTTTTGTCTTATTGACTACGAATTGTGTAACTTTTTTTTTGTTTTTGTCATTTTACAGTCGACAAAAAAAAATTAATCAAGTCAACCACAAAATTAATCTTACAATTTTTTAATACCCAACAAAATTTTTTGTTTTCAACTAATAAACATTTTTGTTGAATTTTTACTTATAAAATAATTTGTTGGTTAGATTATGAAATTTGTTATATTTGTAATTAAAAGAAATTTTGATTAAAAATTTTATTAAACCAAAAATTTTTTTTGTCGGATTTTACGCTAATTTTAATTAAATATTTCATTGACTTGAATCATTTTATCAAAAATGTTTGTTTTTCCATTAAAAAAAAATATTTTTTAAAAAATTATTTAAATCCACCATAGCACAGTGGTTTCCCTTATATGAACAAGCGGTCAATAATCAATATCTCCAAAACTAAAAAAGATAGGGTCTTCAAAATTTGTCACCTCATAGCATGACCGAAGAACATAAAGTTTGCAAATTTTTAAGAAAAAATATTAACAACTGTAACCACAGTAGCCCTTTGATCTTTAAAGGGTTAATTGGCTTTTAGATTTGTTTTATGAATTTTTGAAATAAAATATTTCAGTATGAAAATTCGTTTGTTTTAAACAATTTAAGTAAATTTTTATTCCATTTTAATTCATTTGAATTATACACTGGAAAAAAAAACTAAATTAAAAAGTTATATAATTAATAAGTAAGGTAAAATAAGACATTAATATACATATATCAAATATTAATCAAATTTAAAACTCCTTGACTTAAACTACTTGTTTTCTTTGTTGGTAAGTTTGTCCTCCAGAAATAAATGGATCTGAACATAAAACAGGCTATTTAAAAGTTCAGTATTTGTAGCATTGCACGAAATTTTTCGGGTATGTTGCAATCTAAACTGTTTTATATGCTTATTTTTCGCTTCAGCTGCTTCCTCCGATAATTCACCTATTGACACTACTACATGCTTGCTTACTTCAGCTCCATGGATCAGATTTTTATGTACCGATGCAAAAATAAGACGGTGCATAGAGGGATTTTGGAGTCAAAAAGACAATTTTTCAAACACTTAATTTCAACATTAAAATGATACAATTATGTAGAGAAATGTTTATATATGAAATGTACACTTATAGTTTTAAGAAAAAATTTATTTTATTTTTAGAAAATTGAACTAAAGTCCATGCAAGGGTGTTAAGCAAAAATTTACTTATATTTTCACGCAATTCAGTGGTATAATTTTCCTAATAATACCATTTACCTTTAACATATTTGAAAAATATAACATTTCAACATCAATAATAAAAAATTATGGGGAAACCATAAACCGTTAAGAAGATATGCCCAAATCTGTAAGAATCTAATTATTATTGTATTTTTGATTTTCCATGGAGAAAAAAATGTAGCCCCACTTTCCCCCAAGCTCTTTTTTTAATAAAATGAAAGGTGTCTTGTTTGTGTCTTGTTTCGATTAAAAAAATGAATAGTTTTCGGAACAGGGTGAAAACTTAACATTTTTTGTGGAATAATAAACGAATATATTGGATATAAACAATTTTATGCGAAAAAATCAATTTGTATTGTATGGGCAGTGGGCGTGGACTTTTTTGATAAAATTTAATTTTTTTTTTAATTTAGTCCATATAATTCTCGGTGCCAAATTTCAATGCTCTACGACCACCCCTTATAATTTTTGCTCAAAAATGTATTGCATTTGGATTGCATGGGCGGTATGCGGTGGGCATGGCCGATTTTAATAACACTTAGCATACGTTCTTCTTTTGTTTCAGAAAATATATGTATGTACCAAATTTCTAGACTTTCACTTGAATAGGAAAAATTTTATGCGAACAAATCTATTTGGATTGTATGGGTAGTGGGCGTTGGGCGTGGTCGATTTTGATAAAATTTTATTTGTTTCTTAGTTTGGTCCATATAATTATCTGTGCCAAATTTTAGAGCTCTACAACCACTCCTTATAATTTTTGAAAAAATATGTATGAAGCCATCCCTCTGTGGGGCGGGTTAGCATATTACAGTTTACACGCCCATCCGCAAATTTCCGCAACTAACTTCAGCACTTTTATTATCTAAAGAATCAGATTAATACAATGAAAAAGAAACCTATGGGGGAATCTTGGGGGAACACAACTAAAACTTTAAGTAAACATAAAGAAGTTTTACAAAAAAAGTAACAAACATATAGGTTAATTAAAACATTAATTTCACAAGAATTACAACACAAGTTAGTTTTTATTATTTTCTAAACATAAAATAAATACCTTTAACTTCAAAATCCATTGAAAATAATTTAATTTTGTAGACTACAGCAATTGCAAGACCGTTTTGAAGTGCACTTTTGCTTTGAATTATTCTTCCAGCGTTCAGCTGCGCTTTGCAAATGAATATTTGCTCATGCTTTCAATTTTATTTTTAAAAAGTCCCGTTAGATTTCCAGTAAAAACCGGTTTGCCATTAAAAAGATTGGATATTTAAGAGACAATATTTTTGCATTTTGTCTAAATATTTTGTGATCGTTTTATTTATTTTTGGCCTATGGGCGGAACCACTGTGCATAGTGGGGAGGGTATAATGCGTTTTGTGCAGATGTTTGTAACGCCCAAAAATATTAATCTAACACCCACCTTAAAGTATACCAATCAACTTATAATCACTTTCTGAGTCGGTTAAACGATGTCCGTCCGTCTGACTGGCTGGCTGGTAGTCAGTCCATGCAAACCTTGTGCACAAAGTACAGGTCGCAATTTTGAAGATATTTCTATACAAATTGGTAGATATAGTTTTTCCCAAGGACCAAGCCTATTGAAACTGGCTGAAATCGGTCCATTATTTCACTTAGCCCCCATACAAATGTCCTCCCGAAATTGGACTTTATCGGTCATAAATCTTCAATTTATATAAGTATCTACACAAATACGTCGATCGTAATGCAAAGATTGAAAAATTCAATAGATATTATAACTGAATAATTTTTATAAGAGCAAGACTTACCAATAAAATGAATATTCGTAGTAAAATTCGTAAGAAAAATTTACCACACCCACTTATGTTCGATATATCTAAAATCGCAGAACGCCTGGACCGATTTGGCTATTTTTTTAAATGTTCGCAATAGTCCAAAAGTTTTTTACGCCCACTAATACGCCCACTTATCAAATGCATCTGTAAATATGTGACCAAAGGTAGTGACATGGCGAAACCATTTGGCGCATTTTTCATTTGCCATTCATGAAAGATATAAAACTGTTGTTCATTTAGCCGCACAACTGGAAAATGATCAAAGAGTGTACTTTACTGAGGAGAATGTATTACAATGAGTTGATTGACCGCCATCTACAACATTGACCATAATTTTTTATATGTGCCGGAATGATAAATTTGCCCGAACGCTGCTTACTCCGAATTGGAATCAAAGAAATTTCCCCCATTTATTTTCCAATGACGCATTAGGTCCATCCAAGAAACGATGAGTGTTTCTATTTGCGTTTACAAAGTTCACCGAATCAAAATCCGAACTCATCCGAAAGGTGTTTACAAACATTGCACAAAATTACAATAATCACGATTGGTTGAGCAAACGTGCTATATTGGCTGCGAAAAACATTGATGTCGGCGAATTGCATTTTAAGATTGAAATTGCTGTCGAATTGATGACGTACAAATCGGTGGATTCCATTACTTCCCAATGTGATGACGCTTGAACGTGAATTTCTCTTATTATTAACTGCTTTATTAAAATATAAAACTAAAATTATTAATTAAAATTCGAAAACGAGAAAATATAAAATTACTCATTCGCTGTCATACAAAAACAATAATTTAGAGGATGCAAACACATTTTTAATATAAGGGGATTCCATAAACTTTAAAAATCTAATTAAAAGTATGTATTTCAGTGTTGTCTACATTCTAAATTCGTTAATAACTTGGCCAATAAGCGTTTAATCAAGAAAAGGGGCTTGATCTGTGATCACTTAGCCCATAAGCGTTTATAAGCGTTTAATCAAGAAACGGAGCTCGATCTGTGATCACTCATATTTCTGGCCAAAAATCGATCTTTTTATATAAAAACTCAAAATAACTAAATTCGCTAATAACTTGGCCAATATGCGTTTAATCAAGAAAAGGAGCTCGATCTGTGATCAGTCATATTTCTGGCCAAAAATCAATTTTTTATATAAAAACTCACAATGTCTAAATTCGTTCATAACTTGGCCAATAAGCGTTTAATCAAGGAAAGGAGCTCCAAAAATATTAGTCTAACACCCACCTTAAATTATGCCGATAGACTTATGAGTCGATTAATTTTGAAGACATTTCGATAAAATGTGGTATATACACTAATTAGGCCCAAGGACGCGTCCTTGGCTACGTCCGGACGTAGCCTATTGAAACTAGCTGAAATCGGTTCATTATTTCCCCTAGCTCCCATATAAATGTCCTCCCGAAATACATTATACTATGGAAATCATGTCACCTAATTCCATGCCGATCGGTCTATAATTAGTCATAGCTCCCATATAGGGCCCGCTTCCAAAAATAACTTTAACGAGCATAAAACTCTTAAAAATGTTGGTATACACATAAAATTCAACGCAAATAACTTTGATGGCGATCGGTCCTTAATTAGTCATAGATCTCAAATAAGACCCTCTTCCGAAAATAACTTTTTTAAATTTTAAAAGAAAAATAATTTTGCTCATTTACTTAGTGTAGGGTATTAAATTGTTGGGCTTGACCGACAATTTTTTCTTACTTGTTTTAATACATGTCATTGAACAAGTAAGAAATGGTTAAACTGTACTTTTTATGGGGACTTAGTGCTTTTTCTTGTGATAAATTGGACTAAGCGCTTTTGCTCATCACTACAAAACAACAACAAAAAGCGAGATAACTCCAATTTGTTTCTTTGTAGTCAATGTATTTTTACTTATTGTACATTACTGCATTAAAATCTCAATTTCTAAAAAAGTGGACTTAGAGCCTTTGCATGTTAAGCCAGCGATATTTGTCCTTACGATGTATATTTGACTGAACACACGTTCAACGTCCGCATTAGACCACGGAAGACTGAGTTTTAAAACAAAATTGGCAATTTTCTCGAATCTCTTGTTCCCTGCGGCACACATAGGGATTTTGGTGTCAAATAGTAAAATTTTCAAACACTCAATTTCAGAAATCAAATGATGCAGTTTTGTAGAGAAATGTTTAAAGATGAAATGTACACTTATAGTTTTAAGAAAAATTTTATTTTATTTTTAAAAAATTTAAGTAAAGTCCATGCAAGGGTGTTTTCACGCAATTCAGTGGTTTATATATGTATAATTTCCCTAATAATACCATTTACCTTTAACATATTTTAAAAATATAACATTTCTCCATAAATGAAAAAAATTATGGGGATATCATAAACCGTTAAGAAGATATGCCCAAATCTATAAATCTCTAAAAATTATTTTATTTTTGATTTTCCATAGACAAAAAAAATGTAGCCCCACTTTCCCCAAGCTGTTTAATAAAATGAAAGGTGGTAGTATCTTGTTTCGATTAAAAAAAATAGTTTTCGGAACAGGATGAAAACTTAAATTTTTTTGTCGAATAATAAACGAAATATCAAAAAAATACTTATCTATTTATGGGTTTCGTAGGCGGTGGGCGTGACCGAATTTATTGAAACTCGGCATGCGTTCTTCTTTTGTTTCAGAAAATATATGTACCAAATTTATAGACTTTTACTTGAATAGGAAACATTTTATGCGAACAAATCTATTTGGATTGTATGGGATGTGAGCGTTGGGCGTGTTGATAAAATTTTATATTTTTCTTAGTTTGGTTCATATAATTCGCGGTGCCTAATTTCAGCGCTCTACGACCACTCCTTAAAATTTTTGCCAAAAAATGTATGAAGCCATCCCTCTGTGCGGCATCTCTATATGCTTTTACCTCTGCCCAGAAAGATATTATGATGATGAAATTGTACATACTTATTCACTGAAGATTCAAAGTCAATTACTGAAGATCCAAACATATTTCTGGAACGAAAATCATTTATAATGTGAATTTAAAAGCAGCTTTCTATGCCTGTTTATAAATGCCTGAAGGAAAATTAGTTATTTTCCCATAGACCAAAAAAGTACATGTCATTTTAACTAATCTAACTACCACTTGTGGACCAAGACTTTCAATCGTTGAAAAAGTTTTTGTTTTTTTATTAAATATTGAAAATAAGGACTTCAGGAAGTTATTTTCCTGGTGGCAATAACGTTCTGATTTGAATATTGTTTGCGAACTTCTTTGTTTACAGTAAATAACCGATCATATTCGGCCCCTGGTAGCTTTAGTTCCGACCTCTGATTTATAGGTCGCTGTGATATGTACTTGTCTCCAGTGACATTATCGTGTTAATGCGAGTATAATGAACTAAAATGCTATTGCGTAAGTAGTAAGTATAATCCTGCGATCAATGACATATTTTTTTGCATTTTCGCTATATGATAACAAATCACTGTGCGCTGGTGGGACGCAGAAGGGAGCTGGGTAAAAAAACTGGTTCTCGTCAGCTCTGGTTGTGATGTTGTTTATGAAAATTTATCAAGTTGGTGATATCTTTTATGTAAACGTATGAAAAATAAAATTGCATAAAATTAACTTTTTTTTGTTATTGTTGAGGTTTTTCAGATGCTGTTGTTGGTTGGTGTTGTATTATTTTTCAATCATTTGTTTAAAACTAATCTACAATTATACCGCGAAAAAATTTTTCTTAGAATACGCAAAGATCGTGTGTACTTTTTTGTTATAATCCCGAACAATACGATCAGTAAGCAAAAGAGGCAAAAGTGTATGAATACCTAAAAGAAGGCACATAAATACATAAAAATAAGACAATCAATAGCAAGACTTTCAGACGATTTTATTTATAATTTACAATTTCAATTCACTGCAGTCATCATATTGTTTTATTTCCATTTTTTGTTTTTTTTTTGTTTTTGTTTCTTTTTGTCAAAACAAAAAAGGTTTAATTTTGAAGGGTTCATTATGATTCATAAAGCCTCATTGAAATTCAAGGTTTTCTTTAATACAATTCTTTTATTTATTATTATTTTTTTGTTGTTTTGTTTTTGTTCTTTTTTGTTTAGCTTTAAACGTAAATTCATCTTTTGACAGTGACAATGTTTATACTCGCAACATAAAGAATATGCTCTGTTTGTACCACCATCGTCATCATCCGGCATCAACATCAAGAGCAGCAACATCAATAGCAAACAACAAACAGAGGCAGCAACAATTGTAGCAGCAGCAGCAGCAGTAACAGTAACACTGAAACCAATACAGCAGCGTTATTATTTCAACATCGTTCAGAAGTCGCGCGTTCGAAGTCCTGTCTTAAGCTTCAAAATAATACTGCTGGTATGTGTATCTTTCGAACGTACAAACGAACGAGTAAAGGCTTGATGTTTGTCATTGTATGTAAAGGATTGTCTTAGGATAAAAGTTATCATCATTTATATCCATTGTTTGTGCGTGCCTTTTTAATAGTTCACCAAAGCCCTTTGTGTGCCTTCTTAACACATGTTGTTCGTAAGTACTTTTACTGCATTCATTGGTGTTCGACGGACGCTTGGATTGCGGGACACATAAAGCATGCCAGCAAATAGATGGACGAACGAACGAACGGTCGCATATACAGACAATATTGAGTTGAATTAAATTGAAAGCGACGAGTATTTTCAGAAAAAGACAATTTTTCTTTACGTTTTAATGAATTCCGTGGGTGCCGTTTTAATCAATTGATGTACATACAATCCAAAATCGCAAAATGACCAGCTATCGAAGCAGAGCTAGAGAGAGACAATATTATAATACCTACCTTCAACCATCGTTCATCATTGGATTTGCCACAAACAAATGCAACTACATACAACAAAAATTACTCCATTCAAATCTCCTCTACTCAAACTAAAACAATGTTTAAACGCTTATGGCAAAAAGTTAAGCCATAATAATCACAATGATATGAACATTTAATCTCGCAGAAATAAGGAACAAAATACTGCTTTCTTTGGCCTAAACGTGTGCAGTGATAAATAATTTCATCAAAAGTTATAATACACACTTGCGATTATTTTCAGACTTTACCACTCAAATCAACATTCTGCTGATCAAACAAATTTTGTGATTTTCCCAACAAAAAAAAAATGGGGGTATATTGAAATGTTCTAATTCTAATAATATAGCTATGTCCGTCTGTTAACTATATGGACGGAATAAGGGAGTGAAAATTTCCGGAATATATTCTTCGTTGATCAGAATATTTGGGGTTAAAGAAGGGAAAAAATCGGTCCGACGTTTTCTTCAAGTTTCATTAAAATCGGCCCAAAAATATATAACATTTCGCTATCTTTTCATTAGAAATTCCAAATATTGAAAAATTTTACCTTTGACCTTCACGATTTAGTAAAGCTTTCAGACCATATTTAAAATTACCAGGACTATAACATTATGAATAGGTTTCACTTAAAATTTATAACAGTAAGGAAATTAGGCTCATTCGCCAAAATATGGAAAAAAAAATAGTTTTTTAGTGGTATTGACATAATTTTTTCATATTTTTATTCCCTATTATCATCTTAATAAATCCCAATGTGTTGATCAAAAAATTCTGAAATTTGTTTAAAAAAATTTTTAAAAACTTGAAACTGGCGATTCGAAACGGCCGCTAAAACAAATATTTTTTTTTGGCCATACCTGCGAAAACTCATACACAAGTAAATACGTATATATTTTAAATAAAAATGAGCTTTTATTTTAATTTTTCTCGAAATATGTTAATTTTTTTCCTAAATTTCTTGTTCAAGTGGCCTCAGACACGTTAATGGTCTGGAGAATTTGTAATAACATTAAAATTTTTTAACCAAATTTTGTCATTTATAGCTCACTAGCTAAAATCCGGTGTGCTTCGCTACCCTTACCGTAAAGATTTACAATATATTTACCCCCATTTTCTCAATCTCTGGTTATTTTTATCGTGACGATAAACTGACAGTTCTCATACAAAAAAATGTTAATTGGAGGTTTATCGTTACGAAAAACGATAACCAGATATTGAGAAAATGGGGGTTAGTCTATGTGAAATTAGTTTCTGTTCATGTGAAAAACATGGATTTTCTAGATTTAGTCCGCAAACTTGCAAATACTGACGTTGAGCTTTTCAATTATCATTGCAAACACTAAGCAAATAGGAAACTGCAATCGAATAAAATCAAATGGCATTTCCGAAGTTATAATTCGGTTGCTCCGATTAGAGGTCGCTCCGATTAGATTGTTCATTAATTGTCTTATTTGTAAGTCGAGTGCATTACAAATACGATAACACATTGACTTTTATATATATATATAAGGGTTTCAAATGTATGCAAATTTTAACATTTACTTAATATTGTTGGTAGTCCGCGCACATCTGTACTAAAAATTAATATTGATAGCTGCTATAGCTTTCCATATATATAATTTGTCATTATATCTATGGAAGGTGCCACGCCCACTTTTGCTAGTTAGCCCATTTTTGTCCTAAATATGTAATTCATACAAAGTTTCATTGCTTTACATATCAAAATTATACACATAGATATGATTTTTAGTATTTAGTTTGTATGGGATGTGCCACGCCCACTATTGATAGTCCGCCCATTCTTGTCCTAACTATTAATATTGATGATAATATTTATGGACTCTATCTCTTATTGTATCCCATATAATATATTTTTTAATTATCATCATATGGGAGGTGCCACGCCCTCTGTGGCTACTACTCCCATTTTTGCCGCAAATATTTAAACAAACAGTGGAATTGCTCATGCAAAATTTGAGGACTATAGCTATTAACTTTGTATGGGAGGTACCACGCCCACTTAAAATTTGAAAACAAAAAGTAGCCTATAGCTCCTTCCAGACATACATAAATATACTGTAAAAATTTCAAGCAAATCGGTTCAGCCGTTTAGCCGTCTATAGATCCCAAACTAATAATAATAAACATACATACATACAGACACACATTCACTTTTATATATATAGATTACAACAATTACGTACACAATTCGACTCTTTTGCATTCAATTGCAAAATTTTTACAAAAACTGAAAAATTTGCATTTTTCCGAATTTTGGCGATAATACAGTTTTTGGGTCATTTTGACCCAAAGAAGAAACAGGGTTAATTTCCAAAATGTTTTTTAATGTAATATTCATTAATATAAATATATCTACATATTTCTAGAAAACAATGCAGATAGTTAACGAGTTTCACCTATTTATTGCAAGTAAATAGTAAAATTTTGCATATATCTGAATTTTGACCTCGATGCGCTTCCAGAAATCGGTGTCCGATTTGGCTTAAATTTTCAGCACTTAACTTTTAAGCCTCGTACCACCCGGCACTCTTTGAAATCTAAAAAAAAAAATCGGCTGTCACTCTAATGTATATGCTAGAAGGTGGGCGTGGCTATATTACGCCCACATCCCTTTCATACTAAAAATGTAAATAAGTGGAAGTGGAATAAGTGGAAATAAAGTGGAAGAATTTTCCGACCTAAAAAACATAAATTTTAGCTTTAAACCCGCTACTTCGTTGGCGGAGCATTTGAACTAAAGTTTATAGCAAGTGAGAAACATTCAAGTTTAACTTATTTATTCATTTATTTATTTGTTCATATTTGAAGATTAGCTGAATGTTACAGAAAGTACTATATTTCTATAGATGGCATTGTACAAAAAAGTAATCTCAGTTCAGAAAAATAAGAAAATAATGCCATCAGAAGAAAGAAAAGGTATGAATCCATTAACAAAACAGCCACGTGTATATTTGTTTTAAAATTCAAAATAGCACAAACTTTTAATTTTTTTTAACTATTAAAAGTAGTGAACAAAAGTTTAGAAACAATCAGCCCAACCAAGAATATTTTTTACAAAAATTATAGTCGTTTACACCAATGAAAAGGCAGTAGTTTCCTCAAATTTAAATCCCGGCTTTTCTAAAATATTGAAAACATGCAAATTACACATACAAATTATCGAGTTGATTTCATATTTTATTTGTATTGAAAACAATTTTTTTAATATTTAATGTTTACTTTTTCCATATAAACTTTCACTTGTTCAAGGTTTTGAAAATAAGGTCCCAATAAAATCACTAAATACAACACAGCCTTCCCACAGTATAGAGCTTTAGTATAAAAGAAAAAAAGGTTTTAAAATAAGCCTTTAAACTCTTTTTAAATAATAAAAATAATTTTTTTTTAAATTTAAAAAAAAATTTAGTTTTTTTTTGGTGAAAAATATTTTTTCCGATTTTGAACCATTGTAGGTCCAACTTACTTTGGTCTTATATACGTCGTTGCAAAGGTCTTTGAAATATCTATCATTAGATATCCATATTGTCTATATTAATGACTTAGTAATCCAGATATAGGTCAAAAATCGAGGTTGTCCTGGTTTTTTCCTCATATCTCAGCCATTTGTGGACCGATTTTGCTGATTTTAAATAGGAAACTTCTCGAAAGCATGTCTGACAGAATTATTGAAGATTTAGATCATGAAGATATCTGGGGTCTTCAGAAAATTGATTTCAACAGACAGACAGACATGTCTTAATCGTCTCCGCTATCTATAAGGATCCAGAATATATATACTTTATAGGGTCGGAAAATTATATTGTGGAAATTACAAACGGAATGACAAACTTATATATACTAGGGTATTCAATCGATTAACCGTTAATCGGTTAACCGATTAATTTTAGACGGTTAACTGTTCGAATAATTTGAAATTGCCGATTTTCAAATAACAAATAAACCGATTAATTTGTGTCGATTAACCGATTAACCGAAAATCCTTTTTTTTTGCACTTAAAAAAATGCTTTTGTATTTATTTATCCGTTTCAATTCAAATACAAATTTCAAATTAAAAATCAAATTAAATAAATATGATTAGTGAGTTGTATAACAACTGACATATTTAATTTACATGTATTTGAAACTTTGTTTATATTTACATGTATAGACGAAACTTTTTTTGAAATGAGTCTTTTATCATAAATAAACGAAGCTGTTAAATTAATCAAAATCTAAAACAATCCAAAAAGGACTATTCTTTATCATGCTTTTGAGAGTTTTTTTCCAAGAAAAGTTTTATTAAATACAAAGAAAAAAATCGTTTAAATTATATTCTTTTTATAAAAGATTATTTCAGAAGATCTCACTAAAACCCTAAAAAAACTCACACATCGCTAATTTGCTGCAACAACGTCATAATTGAAAAGAAGTCGTTTCGAGAAAAACGTCTTTGAATATTTTATGACATTTTACTATTTCTTAAATAAATTTTCAACATATCATACGATTTCAGAAATATAAATAGTACATGTTAATATCTTTCTAATCTGTATTTAACCCAAATTTTTACTTATCAAATAGGTATACGAGAAAACATGAATTTTAATTTTGATGTTTACAACAAAAAAACACTCTCACACGAAAAATAATTGTCTTCTTTGAAAACTGATAAAACTATATTAAATATTATAGAACAGCGCATATTTTGTATTACTCAGTTCAAAAAACACGGATTTTGAGATATGACGTTGTTGCAGCAAGTAGGCGATATGTATACAAAAATGATCTGAAATACCTTATTTGCTGTTTTTTATGTTTTTGTACACAAAATTTGTTGTTGTATTTTCAATTTAAAATTATAATAGAAATTATTCGGTTAATCGAATAATTTTAAATTAACCGATTATTAACCGAATTAATCTAAACCTCGATTAATTATTTGCTCGATTAACCGATTAAACCAGAAACCCGATTAATTGAATACCCTAATATATACCCTTCTCACGAAGCTGAAGGGCATACAAAATTATAAAACAAATTTAATAATAATATAGGACTAATATTGGAAGCACTGGTAAAAATATCTGAGTTGAAAAGACAGACCCTCGCCATCAAAAGCACTTTTATTAATAAATTCGTCAATTACATTCGAAATGATATGTCTATTGTACATGGTTTGTGACAGTCTTGCATTAACAGAGCTGTTAAGTGTAATTTTGCAAATAAAAAGCTATTTGGACTTGTATGTGGTTAAATCACTTAAGTTAACATTGCAAAATAAAAGAGATAAAGGCGACATGCATTTTAATATTGTAGTATTTTTGATAGTGCAAATCAATTTGTGAGAGCTGTAATGTTAAACACTTTAAAAAATATTCAAAATCCAAAAACAAAATTTAAAACGGATACTTCAACTATTTTGAACTCTGGAAAGCTGGAATTTTGATATTATTTATCTGTATGGAATTTATTAGATTAAATGTAACGTGGATACATTTTGTTGCATTGACCTTAATTTTCCATTTGTCCAGCCATTGTGAGACTGGAGTTGTTCAGAAACTATTGCGGGGTTTTCATGTGTACTTAATAAAGCGGTATCGTCCGCAAATGTAGATGTGTGAGTCAGTGCGCTCGTAGGCATATCCGCAGTATATAAAATATATAGGAACGACCCTAGAATACTTCCCTGTGATACACCAGCGGATATTTTTCAACGTGTCGAGATCACATCCTTTGATCTGATTTGGAAAGATCTTTCTTTTATGTAATTTTTAAGCAATTTAGCAGGTAGTAATCTAGTAATATTGTGTATTAGTTCATCGTGCCAGACTTTATCGAATGCTCGAGATATATCAATAAATAATGCGGATCAATACTGCTTGCTCTCGAAGGTTTTCCGAATAAGTGTAGTTATTCGATGTACCTATTCGATAGTACTATGTTTCCTTCTGAAACCAAATTGATGGTCAGGTATAATGCAATTTTCGTTAAGGTGCAGTACAAGTTTCTCAAGTAACAATTTTCGATTTTTTTCTAAAGTATTTTTTGCCCATTCTCCAAGCTGAAGGCGTATAGGGCATTGCTTATTTTTCACAGCTTTCCAGAGACTATATTCTGTTTTCTTAGTAGGGTCTGAGTTTTTAAGATAATTTCTAAGGTTAGATTCCTTATTAATCTTTAAGGCGACGTGAAGTCTTCTTTGGCACTGATTAAGTTTAGCCTTTACATTCGGAGATCGCTATTGTTGCATTGACATCTGAGTGTTCTCTTTTCTTTGATAAGATAATGAATGTTTTTAGGATATTTTGAATGTCTATAATTCCCCAGGGATACTGGGGCCTTGGACACTTTAATGGCGTTTGTTAAAATGTTTGTTTTCAATGAGATGTTCTGTGGCAAGTTTGAGCTAACATACATTTTATACATTAACCAGTTCGTTTTCTTGTTAGGGAAACCAGAGTAATAGTTTTCTAATTTACTTGGAACTTCTAATAACGACGAGAGATCCAGCGAAGGGATCACTGAAATAAATTCTAGTTTTATATTCTTGATTAAAGCAAAGTCAATTAGATCGGGAATCTTATTGAGGTCTGTAGGCCAATAAGTAGGTTGGCCACTAGATATGGCATCTAGTCTGTTAGACGATATTGGTTCTGACAGTTGCCTCCCTCTAGGAGTAATAAGGCGAGAACCACAAAATGTATGTTTTGTATTGTAATCACCAGCTGCTATAAATCTTGGACATAGAGTCCTAAAATATTCGAGAAACTGCTCTCGATTAATATTATACATAGGAGGACAATATATTGAAGATATTGTAACTCTACCATCAGATATTTTTTATAGATTTATCTTATGTTGGCTAAGGCCGTTAGCATTCCAAAAACAAATTCTTAGAGAATTCATTTTTTATTTAAGAGGATCTGCATGAGCATGCTTTGATTTTACATCAATGGTTGAAACATATTTTGCATATTCGTCATGGTTTGATCTAAATTCTCAATAGAGCTTTGAGAGTTAGTGTCGGGTACTGGTATATCCTCTTTTAATGTATGTGCATATGAATTATTTCCATTGCTTATTTTTATTTTACCAGTTACTACATTTTTTTATATTATCTGTTTTTGAGCAGAGACTTTCTTCACTTTTATGAATATCTCCACATCTTACACATACAGAAGGTAATTTGCAGAATGTTCGGGTGTGACCGAACTTTTGGCAATTAAGGCACTGAGGTGGACCTATGCGCTTAATTGGTTCATCTACAATTATTTTACGATTAGGAAGATTCTTAAACAGTATATCGGAAGAGTGTCACCCTTTTTCTTTAATTGAGAAGAGTTGAATGTAATTTCAACTCTAAAAATTGGTTGAGGAATTTTGTGCTTATTTATTATATTGTGAATGGATTTCACTTCAAAGCCATCAGACTCTAGCACCTTTTTTATATCATCAGAAGGCTCAGAACGAGTAAACAACGTGAAACAAATTTGTGCTAAAAAGAGTGCCTTAGAATGAAACACTTTTTATATTATTTGGAAACATCTAAAATTTTTTTTGGGGGCCACCCTAAATTACATATTATGTAGGGTGAGCTTCTTTGAAACATGACGTTGGATAATAAATAGACATTATACATATAAATATACATATATATATATATTGGTAATTATTTGTGATAGTGTGTGATAGCTACTAGTAATGAATGCAATTCGGGATTTAATATAATTAATCAAGATTTGTCAATCACTCATGAAATATTAAAAAACAAAGGATTTTCTTTTCAAACAGGTAAACAGAGCTGCACAGAAACCAAAAGAAAAAAGACATGCATGCGTACATAGATAGATATATGGCATATTTAACCACCGTTTCAATTCAATTCCAATAGTTTTTGTCTAGGATTTTTCGGAAAAATTTGTTCAATGAAGCACAAAAACTTCTTGCATTCAAAACAACTAAACAAAACCAAACAATGAGATACACATGATTGATTCTAATCCATCAATATATTGTATTGTATGTAGTTAAAATGTAAGTAAATTATGTCTCTATGGATGTGTACATGAAGTATTTGTGAGTTTTACGTTCTCCTTTTTCATTAGTAAAAGGAAGAATTAAGAGTTTTTGTGAGTTTTTTCACATTTTTGTTTTGTATTTATTTACTCGTACTTTTCGAATTTTCCATTTCCTGTTAAACAGGTAAGATAATAAATAGAACTGTAATAATTTCATGTTGGCTGGCTTCTTCTTTCAAAAAACCCTGTTTATGTTTGTATTTCTATGTGTGTGTGTATGCATGTGCACAAAATATGTAGGTAATTACTTATTATTACAGTTTTGAATTCAAATATTTACATCGAATACAGGTGGTGTTCTGTGTTCTCTAATACCGCATTATATTGAAAATTAATTTTCTCTTGAGCATGGATGAAAAATTATGTGTTGAAATTATATCTAGTTTATTAGACTTTGATTTGTGAATTAAGGTATAAAACCGTAAAATACGTTTATATTTTTTGATTTTTTTGTTTTATTTTATGACAAATGACGAATCTGACATACCCCTTTGGGTGGGGTGGTTTCGCCGTTTTTGGTCAGTCTTGAAATGTTAAAAAAATATGTATATGAAGATGAGATATGCAAGATTGAAATGATCAAAACTAAAGCCAACATATCTAAGTATCCGAAACAAGAAAAAAATAAGAATATGTATTGTGGTTTTAATTTGAGATCGTCTCAAAAAAAGTGGCTATGGTCCCCCTTCTACCCTACTTTACTGTATGATTACTTAGTACTTGGAATTAAATTGCCCAACATGTTATCAATATTGCCGCATAATCAACATATTTATGACTGCTCAAACAGTATTCCGGGGGACTTATCAACAGAGCGTAGGTAGACGTACGGACATAGCTAGACGGTCTTAGAATCTTATGAGGACTGGGGATATACAATTAGTGGACAAGCAATTTTTAGGATGTCATATGTTATTATGTCCTAAAATAATAATACACAATAAAAATAGCTACAGAGTAGTATCATTTTAGGAAATTTTTTGAACAAATATACAAATCTACAGACCCAAGGTAAATTGGGTGATATACGTGAATTGAATGATATATGTATCCATTAGAGGGGTTTTTACTTGATATAAAAATGGAACGTTGAACATTTGAGACAAATCGGACAATGTTAACACATTGAGTTACATATTATAAATTCCTTTTTTTCACTTACTTGCAATACTATTTTCTTCTTCCTAAGATTCATAACAGCTCTGATATAAATCCAGGGTAATTCCGACATTTTTGATATTAATATCGATAACACCTTGAAAGATACAAATCGGCATGTGTACTTCTAATACTAATTGAAAAGTACTTTCTTCATTAGAATATACTTAGGTTAGGCGCGGTTCCAGCTCAACCAATAGGGGGGATGTAAAATTAAAATTTGTTCTATATTTTTCTTTTTTATTTCATTTTTATATGAAAACTATTTGGTTTTGGGGGGGGTTGGTGTTGTAATTCCTATTAAATACTAGGGTATTCATTCGAATAATGATAGGTCGATTAATAGAATAATTCCTTACGAATAATTATTCGAACAATTTAAAAATTACCATTTTCGAATAACGAATAATTTTAACAATTTTATGTAGAATAATCGAATAAAACGAATAAATGTTCAATATACATATGAATTAAATTGCTTAAAATTTTTCCTAATTCCAAATTTAAACAAGCAATAATGTCTACAAAAATTGTATTGTTTCTGAAATTCGACAAATAACTAAAGATAAAGAGAGTCTTTCGAACACTGTTGATGATTGACCCGATAGCTCCTTCTATAAATATGTATATAATTATTACTGCAAGAACCAATGAAAATAAAAGGTACAGAATAAAATATTCTTTATTTAGTAAAAAAAAGGGTGAATGATTTTAGAATTGATTTCGAAACAGAAATTTTAGAGTCTAAACATGACGGGCCCTGGTGTGAACATATGCTGGCGAAAAATTAGCAGAATAAATAATCAATATATTAACTTAGATTAATGTGGTGTTGAAAGTGATGGCGAATGTTATTTTGAAACGGTCGTCGAAAGTGATATTGAGGATGACATTTATAATGATGACGTTGAAATTGACGATGGCTATGATCTTAAAATATATATAAATATTTAATAAATCTAATGATAAACACAAAATATTGCATGAAGTTAAACATCGTTGGACATCTTTGTCTAACATGGTAATAAACTGTTTGCGTATTTATAAATGCGTCAATCATGCACTGTCTGACTTCAAATTAGCCACGTTCACTGACAAGGAATTAGTTATTAAATAATTAGTTTGTCATTTTAAAATCCGAATTAATGAACGACATAAAAAAGTTCTTAATACGTTTATATTGTACTTGAATTCAGCATCATGTCCAACTAGCATAGCTCCAAAACGGAAACTAAAGAGTTTTCTTTCTAGTCAATTGTTCGGGAGGGAATCTGATCAGAATATTTCTGATGAAAATTTAATGATGGATTTTGAATTGTTAACTTTAACGTTATTTCTTGTTTTTCTTTAACAATAAAATATTAAAAAAGTAAGAGAGCTATATTCGGCTATGCCTAATCTTTATACCCTTCACCAAATTATACTTCCAAATTAAAATTTTAAATATTTTTAGGTAAACAAAATGTATTTATTTTTTCCAAAGTTGTTTTTTCAATTTTTTTAATTTGAAATTTTTTTTTTTAAATTTTAAAATAATTTTTGTTGGAAAAAAATTAGGGTTAAAAAATATTTTTCCGATTTTGACCCATTGTAGGTCCAACTTACTATGGTCTTATATACGTCGTTGCAAAGGTCTTTGAAATGTCTATCATTAGATATCCATATTGACTATATTAATGACTTAGTAAGCCAGATATACAGTGGTGGCCAGGTAATTAAGACAAAAATTGTTTGCTAAATTCCATGTGATTGTCAATTATTTTTTCAAATATTTCCACAAATATTTTAGCATGAGGACTGTTTTAACACGCAAGTGTGTTTTATTCAACTGCAGTGTGTCATATGTGTCAATTCATATATATTCACCACGAACATATACGATTTTTCTACAACTTGACCCAAAAATTTTTTTTTAATAAACATATTTTCTAACATTTATATCATTATATTTTTATTATTATAAAATATTCGGACCAAATTTCGTATTTTTAGTTCCATTAGTTTCGGCCATATCATGTTATTAACAGCGGATGTGGGTCAACGTATTTCCACATATCTTTGTCCATATATGTTGTACCGATTTTTCCAAAAATTTTTGAGAATCTAGTAATAATAATAATAAATTTCATACCCTTAGGTCCTTTTGTTTTGGCTCTATCGCACTTAAAATTCAGTTGATGAAAAAAAATTCGAGTATTTGTCTTAAATAGCTGGTCACCTCTGTAGGTCAAAAATCGATGTTGTCCTCGTTTTTTCCTCATATCTCAGTCATTTGTGGACCGGTTTTGCTGATTTTATATAGCAAATTTGTTCGAAAGCATGTCTGAAAGAATTATTGAAGATTTTGATACCGAAGATATCTGGGGTCTTCAGAAAATTGATTTCAACGACGGAAGGCCATACATACATGGCTTAATCGACTCCTCTATCTATAAGGATCCAGAATATATATACTTTATAGAGTCGAAAAATTATATTGTGGAAATTACAAACAGAATAACAAACTTATATATACCCTTCTCACGAAGGTGAAAGGTATAAAAACCTACATCAAAACTTCATTATTTACTTAAAAAAAAAATTAAATTATTTGAATAATTCAATTAATTTTAAATGTGTAATCGAATTATTCGAACAAGAGAAAAATGGAATAATTTGAATATCCTACATATACATATTCATTCATAGTCCTTCCAAATTATGCAAATCAGTGTATGGTTTCCATCAGAAGAGTATTTCTCCTTAACTTTACGAAAGAAGACAAACATTATTTTGCTGGGAAATTTCATCATATGTCGTACATACTTAGAATTTGTATTCGAACTTTTAAATCTCCTAAATGTTATTTACAATATCGAACATCTTATAAAGAGGGCAATTTCAATAGTTATTGTCGACCTTCTTCAATTCTATAATAAAATATTATTATTGAATAACGTCATTTGACTTTTCTTTTTATAAACGATTATTGGAAATGTTCTTTAGAATGTCCTAGCAAAAATCAGTACAGTATGTATAAACCCGATCCTACATACAGACATACATATGTAAATATATTCATACAAACTCGTGCATAAGTATACGAATCGTACTTAATTTTGAGTACATAAGTGGTAGTGTGATGTGATTATAAACAAAAAATTATACCATTGTATTGTGATTTAAATCACACCAAAGCGTTCTATTATTGTGTTTTGGTTGCTGGCTGGGGCATAAACAGGAAACGCGTTGCAACGGCGGTAGTGGCAATGGATGGTGGTTTTATTCAATTATTATTAATTAGCAATTTATTTATTAAAGTGAAAAATAAATCCATACATACATACATACATATGTATATATGTACGTATTTTAATATTCATTGGGTCACCATCATAATCATATCCAACAACAACAACAACAACATTATTGTTGTCGACAATAGAATATTACTTTTATTATTTATAATTCACTCACTTATTATAAGTACCTACACATTCGTACTAGTACGCACTCTGTACAGTAGGACAAAATTAAAATAATTATTGAAAATTTTCAAGCTCATGAAACTAGATAAAGGAGTGTCGTTTCAGAAAAAATTTTATTGGTCCACTGAAGATAAACTTTGGCATTTTCTAAGAATATTTCCACTTTTTAGTTTTTTTTTCAAGATATTTCTTTTCGTTTTGGTGAAATCTATAGAAAAGAGTTATCCAATGAAAGATCTCTTGGAGATACATCTAAAAATATATATATATCTAAAAACTGTGTAAAATGTAAACTTTGTTATTTTCAAAACCTCAAAAAAATATATTTTTTTATACCCTTCACCTTCGTCAGAAGGGTATATATAAGTTTGTCATTTCGTTTGTAATTTCCACAATATAATTTTCCGACCCTATAAAGTATATATTTTCTGGATCCTTATAGATATCGGAGTCGATTAAGCCATGTCAGTCTGTTGAAATCAATTTTCTGAAGACCCCAGATATCTTCGGGATCGAAATCAGTCAGACATGCTTTCGAGAAGTTTCCTATTTAAAATCAGCAAAAAATATTTAAATTTTTTATTTTGAAGTATAATTTGGTGAAGGGTATATAAGATTCGGCACAGCCGAATATAGCTCTCTTACTTGTTTTAAATCTGCTCATCCAACCAAACTTCCACAAGTTCGCTATTTGAGTGAAATGAGTGGTTTTTTGCGTTATGTTCTGCTATTAAATCCATTGTCATGTAAAATGTTTATAATTTTTCGTGGAATAACAATGTTATTGGAACATTTTTCGAATCCTGGTTCACTAATTTCAAAATATTGGTAACATCACGTATCGAAAGCTTCTTAGGTCTGCCAGATCTTGGCTTATTTTCGGTTCTATTGGTGTTATTATAATGTTTTATTATCGTATGTACAGTAGCCGACTTAATTTTGTTGTCTTAGCAATTTCTCCATAAAATTTATTTTCCTTTCGGATATTTGCGACCATATTTCGAACTGGAATATGAATCTCTTTTCAATTTGTCATTTTCAAGGATAAAAATTCAAAAAAATCTTTAATTATCACTTTAACAATTGTAATGTTTGTAAATTTAAATAAATCAACAAAATTAACAGTTATTTCCTTTTCTTTGTTTTAAATATTATATTTGATGTTAGAAGATACTACATAGTATGTAGACTTTTTTCCCGCTAATTATTACGTTTTTTCCCAATAATTTCTATGTTACATTTTTTTCACATTCTTTTTTACTTCAAATAGTCTTAATATTAAATACCTTAAACATTGCTATAACATCTTTTTTAATTATCGCCACTAATTCTCTAAAACTTCAAAATCGTAGGGTGTATTTAGACTTTTTTCCTTGACGGTATATTTGAAAAACAAATTGGGTTAAATACAGATTAGAAAGATATTAACATCTACTATTTATATTTCTGAAATCGCATGATTTGTTGAAAATTTATTTATGAAATAGTATAATGTCATAAAACATTCAGAGACGTTTTTCTAGAAACGACTTTTTTTTTAATTATGACGTCGTTGCAACAGATGAGCAATGTGTGAATTTTTTAGGGTTTTAGTGAGATCTTCTGAAACAATCTTTAATAAAACTAATACAATTTAAACGATTTTTTTTCTTTAGATTTAATAAAACTTTTCTTGGAAAAAAATATCTCGCTGATTGTATACGTTGGAGAAATCAAAAGCATGATAAATAAAGAATATTCCTTTTTGGATTCTTTTAGATTTTGATTAATTTAATAGTTTCGTTTAGTTATGATAAAAGACTCATTTCAAAAAAAAGTTTCGTCTATACATGTAACTACAAACAAAGTTTCTAATACATGTAAATTAAATTTGTCAGTTGTTATACATACTCACTAATCATGTTTACTGGATGTTCAAAAAATATCTAATTTTAATTTGAAATTTGTATTTGAATTGCAACAAATTTTTTGAAGTGCAAACAAAAAGGAATTTTTGCATAAACGACACAAATTAATCGGTTTATTTGTTATTTGAAAAATTAATTAAATTAATTAGTCGAAAATTAATCGGTTAACCGATTAACGGTTAATCGCTAGAATACCCTAGTGGTTACACATGAGGTGCGCGTATTCCAAATGATATAATAGTATTTGAGACTGTCTCACCTATTTCGTTTGATTTGCTTAGAAAATTTAGTCAAAATTATTAGCTGTCAAACTAATTTATACGCTGTTTTTTAGCTACGAAAATTTTTATCATAATTATTTTTTTTTTCGTATTTTTCATAATAAAATGCAATTTTTTAAATTATAAACATAAAACCGTGGATGAAAGAGTTAAAAACGAAAACATAAATTCCTTTTCGCAAAATTATGTACAACGTCTATGCGTGCGAAAATTTCTAAATATCCCAGCAGTTAAGCAAGTAATCTTAACTAGAGTTTCCAAAAAACCGAAGAATTTCAAAACCGATCGGTTTCGGTCGGTTTTTTGTGATAATTTGTTAAATATCAAGTGTTATAGAAAGAAAATCAGTTGGTAATATAGGAAAAGCTAACAGATTTAAAATTCAAATTGGTAAATTTTCTTTTAATGGTACTTTTTTAATATATTAAATTAGTTAGCTTGTATACATTAAAGTTGGCCAATACGCTTCTCAGTAAAGAAATAATCAAGAAAAGGAGAACTAAACCAAACTAAGGATTACTTTTTCGTTCTTCAAAATCGTGCTTTTTGAATTTTCTATATTATTGAACCTATAATTGTGAAAAATTGGAACATTATCATCTAATTGTACTTTTTATTATATTAAATTATTTTAAATTTAGACACACATGATTCTGAATGAATTAGAATTCGCAAAATGTGACTTTAGTGGTATATTTCTTTTGCATTTTCAGTAATAATCGGCCCAGAAATATGAAATTAGGCATTCATGATGCTAAGTGGGGGAATACAAAATGTGGGTGTTTATGGTCCTTTTTAATTCTAATAATACGTTTCGAATGAGCTAGAATCCACATTACAATGAACCAATAAACTTGAAACTAGAGACATGTTATCCTGTATTATTATTAAAGTAAGACTTAATAGTACTATTACTTTCTTCTAATTGGGGTAAAATAAACATTTGAATTTTACTTGTCAGGAAATACGTGGATGAATCTTTGGATGAAAAAGTTTGTTTTTCATTTCTAAATTTTTAATTTTTCTACTGAAAATAAATTAAAAGTAAAAACCGAAGAATAATAGTCGGTTTCGGTTTTAGGCCTTGAAAAATATCATTGAAACATGTTTAAAATTGCGACATATACCTTGATTAACAAATTTTCAGACGGACGGACAAAGCTTATTGAACCCAAAAATTTATTCGACTAATACGAATTTCATTGCAATCAGATAATTTTTGCAAAAGTTATAGAATTTTTACAATAAAAATGAGCTCTTGGCATTACTTTCAAAATAAAAAAAAAAATAGAAAAACTTAATGATTTGCAAAGAGAAACCTTGGCAACAACAACAATAACACATACGTATGACTTAAATGCACGTGAAACCGATTCTCCTTTTCATTAGATAAGAAATTCAAGCTTAAATGAATTTCGGAATAGACCGAAATAAAATACGTAAAAAAAGAAAGAAAGAAAGACCGAATGTCACTGTGGATAAAATAATGAAACAAAAACTGAAAAACATTACTTTTTTCTATTTTGAACAGCTAAGTTGTGTTCAATCAAAAAAAAGGCTTAATCGGATTTTGAAAATGACCACATCATTGGTTATTCCAGGACTAGCTTGCCAAAAAAAAAGAATCCATAGGGTTTTTGAAAGATTTTTTGGTGCATTTGTGTATTTCTTTACTTTGTTTCCATCATTATCAGAAGACGAATCGGAATTTTTTTCTAAAATTAGTTATGTTTTAATTTATAATGTTATTTTATTCTTAAATACTTACTTATTAAAATCGAAGAGACCTGCAAAGATGGTGTACGTATGTAAACAAATGCACAAAACCAAACAAGTGTTTACTTCAAAAGAAAATGTATTGTAGAATCTACTCTTGTAGCTAGTTCTTTAAGGAAATGTCGAATACCGAGTGCGTGCGTGAGTGAGTTAATACGCCTTGGGAGAATCACTATATACATAGTTTGAAAGCGGTGATGATATTAAAGATGCCACATTATTACTTCCCAACAAAAATTTTGTGAATTTCTCTAATGACAACTAGTTATTTAATGCATTATTTGTAATGAGTGGTGGTTACCCAGCACATTATTTTATTTACTAGAATAAGTACTTATTTTTATACAGGTTGGTAATGAACTTTTGCATTTAGCACAGCTATCTAGTGTGTTTGACTGGAAAACGGGAGTCAAAGCCATTAATTTTTTGGTTCATATCATATTTATTTATGTTGATGTTAAAACTATTGTTAACTTACAATAAAATAACTCGTACATGGAGCAGTGAGTTAGCAGCTTGACTATCAAACACAAGCAAATAATGTGACTTTTCGATTCCCACACAAGGCAACATTTTTTGTGTTTTTTTTAGCTACATATTCTTGTTGTGAATTTACTACTTATTTCTTAACTGATTGTAAGATACGTTGTTTCAGTCAAATAATAAGTGGTTATGCCTTGGCTGCAATATTACTTGTTGGCTTACTAAGTAAGTTGCTGGGTTACTTCATATTATACCAGATTTACGAATTTCTAATGATATGCTTAAACAAATTTTATGTTTTTTAATTTTATAATTGGAAAATATATCGACAAAAGTCGAAAAAATCTTTCCTTTTTCCCTACATGCGAAATTTTGGGAAAAAATCCCTACAAAAAGGGAAAATTCCCTACACTTGGCATCACTGCTTGTGATTCATTCGATGGCGATAATCTCCGTCGACGCAGATAGGTCCATATATTATTCGGAGAATCTTTCTCTCAAACATCCGAAGAACAGCTTCATCTGCTTGCTTAAGAACCCACGCTCTTGTACCATATAATAGCGTTCTATAGAGTGTAATTGCTCAGCCCGATATAGCATCTATTAGCAATAATAATTCTACGTTTTATCTCCAAACTGATGTTATTTGTTTGGTTTATGGCGGTACCGAGATAGATAAAGTTGTTTACTACCTCGAAGTTATAATCACCAACGTTACATATTGACCCAGTAATTGTTGCTTCGATGTTCGTTTGTTTTATCTTCATTTACTATAGAATGTTGCAGTTACCTCTCGCAGAGTTCGCCCCATGATATCAATATCATCGGCATAAGCGAGTAGCATATACTTTTTGTTGTAAATTGTGCCTGCTCTATTAACTGCAGCATCACGTAGGATTTAAATAGATGACAGCCTATATCATCACCTTATCTAAAACTTCGTTTGGTATTAAACATCTCGTAGAGGTCTTTTCCAATTTTAACGGATGATCTTTTATAAGTTAACATCAAACGTTGCAGGAGCAGATCCGTAAATCATGGTTCTTTATTTGTTTGCCGTGGAAGTCAAGGGGCCGTTTTCTATTCATTCTATCTTTCATTGTAAGTTATTTTTTGTGGGGGTGAATTACAAGTCCAAAGCCCCAACCATTTTTTTTTAAATTCTTATGGTGAACTAACTCGTGACTATTTAAAGCCAGGTATTTAAAGCAGATACCCCAGGTGGCACCACTAGGAGGTATGTGTCCACTTGAGATGCAGAAGAGAACAAACAGCAGCTGGGCAAAATCGAGACATTTGGCAGCACTATTACAGTCACTATTATTTTAAGTGTAACTACATTTTCAAAATTTGAATTTATTATTGTTATTGCCTTTTCAAGAAAAAAATTTCCAACCAGCAGAAAATATAAACCTGCGCCGAACTCCTAAGAGTCGGTTAAGCCAAGCCGCCAAGTGAAATATTATGACATTATGACAATATCAAAACACAGTTGTTTATTGTACTAAGGAAAGTAGACATTTATGTGCTTTTGGTAATTTCTAGTCAGCAATTCAAACGCTGATTGTGATTTAATCACACCAAAGCGTTCAATTATTGTGATTTTTTGGTTGTTGGCTGGGGCGTAAACAAATACAATGCGTTGCAATAGCGTTAGTGGCAATGAATGGTGGTTTTAGTCAATTATTATTAATTAGTAATTTATTTATTAAAGTGAAAAATAAATACATATGCATGTATGTGTGTATGTACGTATTTTTATTTTCATTGTGTCACCATCATCATATCCAACAACAACATTATTGTTGTCGACAATGGAATATTACTTTTATTATTTATAATTCACTCACTTATTATAAGTACACATTCGTACTAGTACCCACTATGTACAGTAGGACAGAATTAAATTAATTATTGAAATTAATTTTGCCGTTTTCTAAGAATGTTCACGAAATTTTATAAAGAATTTTTTAGATATAAAGATCAAATTATAATTTAGAATTGCTCTCAGCGAGGACGTATTTTTTATAAACGCGTTTATTTAGATTTCTGGCATTTTTTTTTTAAATTTTTATTTTTTTATTTATTGAATCTTCATTACGTAATGAACTAACAACAAGTATTTCAAATCTAATATCTAATAATTATAACTTAATTAGTTCAGCAAGTGCCGGACGAAAAATTGTTTATTCATTGTTGATTCTTCCTTCTTGTCTTTGGATTAGGTCTGCTGTGTCCCTCCTTCTTAATCGAGAGTGGCCACGGTTATCTAATATGTTGCGGGCCAGTGTGTTTGGGTGAATTTCAAGTTTTTTTAAATATATTTTTGTACATTTTTCGAGATTTCAGTTTTTACAAGGGGCACGTTTAGATCTTTGTGTATATTCGCGTTTTTAATATACCAGGGGGCAACTGTGATCATTCTTAGAAACTTGTTTTGGCGTCTTTGGATCTTTTCTACATTTGACGCTGAGGCCGTGCCCCATAACTGTATGCCATAACACCATATCGGTTTTATGATCATGTTATAAAGTAGTATTTTACAATCTAAACTAAGCGTAGAGTTTCTACCAGTAAGCCAATTAATTTGAATTGATTTCAATTTCATTTGAGTCAACTTTACATCTATAAGACTTTTCCATGTAAGGCGACGATCGAGATGTACTTCCGATTGTTGAATTATTGTTTGGTTATTGATATGAATAGGGGGGCATGATTCTCTACGCAATGTAAATGTTACATGTGTACATTTTTGCTCGTTGACTTTAATTTTCCATTGTTTTAACCATTTTTCTAATTCAAATATGTGATTTTGTAAATAACGAGACGCTTCTTGAGGGTTTTCATGAATGCTTAGAATAGCAGTATCATCAGCAAATGTTGATGTATGAGTGCGATTGTTAGTTGGCATATCAGACGAATATATCAAATATAAAAAGGGTCCCAGGATACTGCCTTGGGGGACTCCAGCTTCAATGGGTTGTGCAGTACTTTAAAAAGTATCTTTCCTTAACCTTAAATGTTCGACCAGTTAAATAGCTTCCCAATAGCTTATGTGTGTTTGCGGGTAAATTTTGACTCAATTTGTATATTAAACCATTATGCCAAACTTTATCAAACGCTTGAGAAATGTCGATGAAGAGTGCGGAACAATATTTCTTTTCTTCAAACGCTTTTCTCACAATATTTACAAGTCTATGGGTTTGTTCGATAGTACTGTGTTTTCTTCTAAATCCAAATTGATGATTTGGAATACAATTGTTTTCAGTTAACATCGGGTACAACTTGGTCATAAGTATCTTCTCAAATAGCTTTGATATATTAGACAATAGGCTGATGGGTCTGTATGATTCTACTTTTGTGTGATCTTTTCCCGGCTTGGGTGTCATGGTAACCAGTGAAACCTTCCATTCTGGAGGATAATATTCAAGGCGTAATATAACATTAAAAATAAAAAGAATTATTTTTATTGCTATCCGGGGTAGCTCCATAAGCATTGTTACTGATTTTGTCAATACCAGGCGCTTTCTTGGAGTTTAAACCAAGAAAAGCCTTTTCGATCTCTCGAATCTCAAAACGTAGGGGTACGGCTGCTCCAAAATGGGGTACTACAGGTGGCAACTCAATTGCTTCGTTTGATGTGTTCGGTGTAAATACGTTTTTCAAATGATTAACAAACAGATTCCCTTTTTCAGTATCATTTCTTTCGCAACCACCACTTGAATTTCGCAAGGGGGCTTACATATGACAGGTCTTTTAAGACTTTTTCTTGCTTGCCATAATGAGTAATCAGATTGCGGGGTTGCGTCCAGGCTTTCTAAATATTTATTCAAAGATTCCATTTTTCGAAAATCCAATAGCTTTTTAAGTCTTCTTATACAATCTTTAAGCTTCGATTTGAGTTGGGGGAATGTGCAATTGACACTCTCTTCGAACTCTTCATTTTTTCATTCGACATCTGAAGAATTTTCTCTTATATCTAATTTGTCGGGTGGTTTAGGTACCATGTTGAGCAGCCAGTTTGAGATTTTTATCGAAATTGATAAGAGAGTGATCGATGTTTTCTGGTGTTCTTAAGGTAGGATCACACAATTGCCGCAATGCACCAATTTAATACAATTTTTATTGTGCTGATTTGAGGCCCAATAAAGAAATTGTCCCAATTAAATTCTCTGCAGTCACAGAGAAATTTGGCGCAAGGCGATTTAGTGGCAATAATTGTCGCATTCCAGTCACACGATTGTTCTACTTTACGGCCACTCATAGAAACAGCTGTTGTGCTAGATGTTAAATTTTGTTTTGTTTCCATAAATGTAAAAAAAATCTATTTTGTAAAAAAATTAAATTAAAAAGAAAATTGTGTCGGCCTTAATTATTGTATAAAAAAATTAATAAAGAAATGTTAAAAGATGTATGTGGGTCAGAGAGTGGCTCACAACTTATAGCAAATAATTTTCTTTTTTCTAGAAACATACTAAATTTTTCTGTAACTACTTGTACAGAAGCAAGTTTTATAACGAAAGCGAATGTCAACGACATACACAATTGCTTACCCAAAATTTACTTATAGCGGAGCCCAAAGAAAACGCCAAACAAACGAATAAATGATATTTATAGAAAGTTCTATCAGAATTTAAATTTTTTTGGAAAATTTTTGGTGAGTTGGTGGGGGGTTATAAGAAATGTGAGGGAGTGAGGTTATTAGAAACATTTTTAAAATGCTATTTGTGGAAAGTGCTACGAGAATAATAGATTAAAATCTTTTTTTGAAAATGTTTGATGAGATAGTTGGGGGAGGGGTTATCCGAAAAGAGAAGGGGGGGGGGGAGGTTATTGCCAATCTTTTTAAAATGCCTATTTTAGCAACAGGAATCTCAACACAAAATTTTATGATGCTAGATCCCTTGGAAATCATTTTTGCAATTTTGGCTTTTGGACACATAGTGAATACTAATAAAAATACGATATTTTACACATAATATAAACATTTAGTAAAATATTTTAAGTTTTCTTTTAAGTACACACCTCCGGTATTGTAATCCATTTTGGTAAAATCTTAGTTATAACTAATTTTTTTAAAAAAATCACTTTTTTCAGATTGAAAATTTTATGTAATTTTTTTTTTTCAAAAAGCGAAAGTTGAACATTTGAATTTTTACCGCAAAAATTGGAAATGAGCACATAGTGCATTGTATTAAATTTTTTTTGTGATCAACAAAATTATATATAAAATTTTAAGGCATATTTGATTAGTTTAAAAGAACAACAAAATTCATCTTTTTACTCGCTATTACCGCCTTGATATTGTTTAAGGAAAAAATTAATTTTGAAATATGTATGTACATATTTGTGTGACTGTACGAAGTCAAAACAAAATCGATTCAGAACAATGCATATAAAAGATACCAAAAAAGTACCAATTGTATAATTATTCGCTTGCATAAAGCTACAACGCAAATTTCGTTGGCTTAGAACAACCAACACACACATTCGAGATGCTCAAATGTAAGTTGATAATGAACTTTTTGTCTTTAAGGATGCCGATATTTAAAATTTTAAGCCAGTAGGTTGTTAGTTTCCAAAAAGTTTCCATTTTTTACGCGCTATTTATTGCAGCCTAATGGAGTTTATTAAATAATCTATACTTTTTGCTCCCATTTAATCAAAATATACAAAAAAATATTTCATTAACACAAACGAACATCAAAAACAATAACCAAATTGAGAAAGCGATGCCCTTCTAACCTTTTGATCAAATTGAGGGTGAAACATGTAGCATATTTTCGGGGTTTTAGGGCAACATTATTTGAAAAGAACACGTTATACGCTTATTGTATTGTCCAATGAAGAAAGTAATTTTCATTTATATATTTCTTTGACTCTAAGAAGTACAGGATGGTGCAGAATGAGCTAAATGGTTTGAATTCTTTATAACTTTTTTAACAGAATTTTGTGAAGAAGACTTGGGGTATTAATAATAAAGAGCATCGAACAATTTAATGACAACTTTAGTGAACGTTATAGTCAACTTAATATAATTAATTATGATGATGAAGTGGAAAATATAGGGTGACGCAGAATGAGGTTGGAATTCTTTATAACTTTTTTAATTAGTGGTCGTGTTTTTTGCTTATATCTCAGCTTTTTGTTGATCGATTTCCTCGATTTTAAAAAGCAACCGTATCAGTATGGTCGGTTAAGCCCGATATACTTTACTTGTTTAACTTGTATCCTACACTAAGTAAATGAGCAAAATCATTTTTCTTTTAAAATTTCAATAATTTATTTTCGTGAATGATTTTCGGAAGAGTGCCAGATGGGAGCTATGACTAATTATGGACCGATCTCCATGAAATTTAGTTGTGTTATTTATGTTTATATGAAAAATATTTATGTTGAATTTTATGTGTATACGAACATTTTTAGGAGGTTTATGCACGTTGAAGTGATTTTCGGAAGCGGGTCTTATATGGGAGCTATGACTAATTATGGACCGATCGCCATGAAGAGATTTCTGCTCGCTAAAGTGATTTTCGGAAATAGGACTTATATGGGAGCTATGACTAATTATGGACCGATCGCCATGAAATTTAGTTGTGTTATTTATGTTTATATGAAAAATATTTATGTTGAATTGTATGTGTATACGAACCTTTTTAGGAGGTTTATGAACGTTAAAGTGATTTTCGGAAGCGGGTCTTATATGGGAGATATGACTAAATATGGACCGATCATAATAAAATTTGTTGACCTGAATTTCGTATATATAAAACTTATTTGTAGCAAAATTTGTGTTGATACCTATGTGAATTAAACATTTATGACTGATAAAGTCCAATTTCGGGATGTATGGGGAGGGGACTAGGTGAAATAATGGATCGATTTCATCCAGTTTCAATAGGCTTCGTCCTTGGGCAGAAAAATTTGATGTACCAAATTTAATAGAAAATTGCGACCTGTACTCTGCGCACAAGGTCTACATGGACAGCCAGCCAGACGGACGGGCAGACATCGAATGTGATATTTCACATTCGTAAAGAAGAAGTGTTGTCGAGTTTAAATTTTGAAGTTGGACCTCGTGAGCCTATGATCCTATTTCTTCGTTTGTGTTCCGATTTAAACAAAATTACACATATGGAATCTTCTTGCACTACATAAAACCTCGTCGTTGCTATCAATTAGCTATTATAGCTTAGGAGATATTCGCATTTGAAAATTAAATTTTCAACATTTTTACCCACCCTACTCAAAAAACTGATGACCGAGGGGTAAATTATATTGATGAAATTTATAATTTTTGATACCGAGGGGTATGGTCCATTCAAAAAACACATATTTTTATATAAAATTCAAATTTAGGGCAAAAATTCTCAAATCGCATAGTCGATATCAAAATATAGTAACCCATTTTAGATGGCTCAAAATGTTCTTAATTATTTTGTAAGGGGTTCCGATAACCCCGCCCCTGGTATGGATATTATAGGCAAAAAACGAAAAAATCCCATTTTTGGGATTTTTCAAGACTTTTTTTGGGAATTGCAGAATACTTGATAACAAATTTCTAAATTTGTTTTTATTTTTCCATTTTAAATGGAAAAATCTAGATGACTGTGAAATTTCATTAAAAAATATTCATAAAAAAAATTTAATTTCAATTTTAAAAATTTGTATCTATGTAAAACCCCAATAAAAAGCATTTTTTATCATATTTTTCAAAAAAGTATTCCATGAATTTTTTAATTGACTTAAAAACTCGCTGAGAATTAACCTAGCACTGCACAGTGGGGCAGAATTTAAATTTTTGGAAATAAATCTGGCATTTCTAAATTTGACGTGACCGTAGCCAAGGAGTAGTCGAGTTTAAGTTATTAAAATGGATCCTACAAATGCTCCAGGGGCGGCGTTATGGGGGCTCAAAGTAGGATACCTTCGACATGTAAAATTTTTTAAACACGTGCCATTTTTTTGTTTCCCATCTTATTTCAAAGATTTTTATATTTTTGGAAAGCGCTCGGCTAGGTCTATTTATCTCTTCTAATTTTCGAGTTATAGGCATTTTAAAATTGAAATTTTAAAATTTGGCCATACCTTGGCCCGCTATTTCAAAAATATAGGGCGTAATTTTAGACCGAATGGACTCGATTATTTTGACCTCAAATCTTTTGTATATTATTGGTAATTTAGTTTATTTATTTAAACTCGCAGCTGACCAGCGACTTATCTGGAACTGTGGGAAACAGTGAGCCCATGGACTTGTCCTGTCTGGCTTTTTGTGACGACCCTCCGGGAACCACCCAGTCAGTGGCTGTGGTTTAAAAACCAAAGGTGGTAGAAGATCATTGGTTATATGACTGATGTTTGTGTTAGTGGCAAAATTCAAACAACCAATTATATCTTACTAAGTGGTGTTGCTGACTTAACAGATCCATTAATTAATAGCTGTGCTTACAGCTACTCATAAATATTATACGATAGTTCAAAGTTACAACTATCTTCATCCAGTCCTACTGTGTACTAACATTTGTTTATGTGTGTGTAGAAAAATTTTCATTAAAAAAAATATTACACATATGTATTGAGGAACTGAGAAAAGAATAGAAATTGAAATTAAATTAATTTACAGTAGACTCGTCGTATACATTTTCACATGCCCTCATGATTACAATTTTAAGTAAATTTTCAACACACACTCTCACTTACACTTAGGTATAAGTACCAATTCTCATTATAATTTATAATATGTAGAGTGTGTCGAGTAGTATGTAGTTTCTTTGCAAACTCAAACATACTGTACAACATCCCAGCAGTTCTAGAAGACTGTCCCGAGCTAGTGCTAATACATATCATTTAGGGTGACAATTAGTTACATAACTAGCTACGTGACTAGTTATTTTTTACCCTTTTGGATTACAATAGCTGGTCCAAAGTAGTCAACGCATTGGATTCATATACCGATTACATAGAGTCAATTACAGTAGTAGCTACCTAACTTGATCAGCTATATTACTAGTTATGTTGATAATAGACGTCAAAAAGTCGGGTAAAAAGACATATCATAGACAGTACATTGATAAACAAACTTTCCTCTGACAACTCTCAAAAATATTTCTGGTGGGTAAAATAAGTACTTTCTAAAAAATAAACGTTTACAATGACTACACTCTTGATTACTTAGAGACACTTAATTGACAGTTGACTGCACGCAAGATTTCCTAGCATGTATAAAGTATGCAATTGACTTCTTTCTGCACTACAAAGAGACATATATGCCAAATGACCCAACAATATATAAATTGTTGACAATTACTGTCTATAAGGGATACATTGACTATTTGTCTAACTGCTGGGATACGCGTTAAATATGTACTCGGTATCTGATGTCGTTGTGATTTATACGACCACTCAAAATATAAAATAAATATATTAAAGATTAATTTTTGTTTTGTACTTTTTTTTAATATTTTTTTTTTTTTTTGAATCATTGCCACTAATAAACATAAACATTGCAGATTCACAAAGCTGTGATATTTCTCTTCACCACCAGCTGGAAATTAGTTGAGTTCCATCCCGCATTTCTTATTATAAAGAAATCATCCAATTTAATTTCCGCTTTGATTTAATTTCCATTTAAGCGGGAACGCTCGTTTTAAAACTGTCAAATTAAAAACATCAATAGGGCGAACCGTTATTATTGTTAATGTTGATTACAAAATGTACAGTATGCTAAATCTGTATAAGTACAGATTAGTGTGCCAAAACAAAAATTACACGTTTTATCCGTAAAATAATTTATTTAAGAAATTAATTTAATTTAGACATTACCCAGTATGCAAAATGATTCGAAGTTATGTCGAAAATGAATCATTTTTTCGTAAAATTTTATCGATATCGACTTCGATATAATGTCGAGAATGTGCGTGTTTTCCTAAGAAGAGTGCAGAGCGATAAAGAGTCGAAAATCGTTTATTATTCTGATTCTAATTTTTATCGATATACTATACCTTTTTCGGTATTAAAAATGTTCTAAAATGATTCGATTTCGATTAAATATATGAACAATTTCGTATACTTTATACCATCGAGCAATTTCTTCTTGAAATAATGCATATTCAATACCATTATTATTATCCAATAATGTTGCGTTAGATGTGTTTTCATTTTCAAATGCAATAAACTCTGCACATATTTCTGATGTTTGCTGATTATGAGATTCGAATTGTCAAAAACAACATCAATAATTGGCTGCGCTTTTCTTTTAAGACGTCTTTGATCCATTTTTCGTGTTAAACTATATTTTTATGAATATGTTATTGATAGGTTAAGAAATAAAATTTTATTTTCTCACAAATTGACAAAAGAATAATATGTATGTATATGAATTTGTCAATTTGTGCAAAAATAAAATTTGACATTAAAAAAAAAACTCGAACATTATTCGCCATTTCTATAAAATATTAAAATATGATATTCTAAAAAATGTAGATTGGATAGAGCATCATAATAAATTCATATTTTCGATTTTAATTCGAAATAAGTTCGATAAAAAGAACTGACTCGAAATGTTGCATACTGGGTAGGAATAAAACAATTACATAATCAAGTATCTATGAAATATTTATTATTACAACGTTAAAATATGTTTTAGGTTCAGAAAATGTCTGAACAATTGCTTGGACCATTCTATTTTGACTTTTTTCCTTCCTACTTACGATTTCTGACAGAACTTTGAGTCAGTGATAGAATTAGTGGCACAATTGTACAACATTATGAATGGCACTAGAATAGGTTCAATACGGAAATGGAAAAAATTATCAATTTGTCAATGTTGAGCAATAGTTTAAAAATAAATAAATGTAGGATTCCTAATTCCCGGACTTTTTCCACTCCCGAGAAATAAAAAAAAATATTTATTCCCGGGAATTTCTTACTACTAAATTAATTTAAAACGATTAAGAGAGCTATATTCGGCTGTGCCGAATCTTATATACCCTTCACAAAATTATACTTAATATTTATAATAAAAATTTTAAATATTTTTAGGTAAACAAAATTATTTTTTTTTTCCAAAGTTGTGTTTTTAATTTTTTGGAACATTTTTTTTTCGATTTGTTATTTTAATTTTTTTAAATTTAAAATTTTTTTTAATATTTAATATTTTGACCCATTGTAGGTCCAACTTACTATGGTCTTATATACGTCGTTGCAAAGGTCTTTGAAATATCTATCATTAGATATCCATATTGTCTATTTTAATGACTTAGTAATCCAGATATAGGTCAAACATCGAGGTAGTCCTGGTTTTTTTTTATCATATCTCAGCCATTTGTGGACCGATTTTGCTGGTTTTAAATAGGAAACTTCTCGAAAGCATGTCTGACAGAATTATTGAAGATTTTGATCCCGAAGATTTCTGGGGTCTTCAGAAAATTGATTTAAACAGAAAGACAGACGGACATGGCTTAATCGACTCCGCTATCTATAAGGATCCAGAATATATGTACTTTATAGGGTCGGAAATGAAAAATGTAGAAATTACAAACGGAATGACAAACTTATATATGAGGAGCCGCAGAACAAAAGGTACTTTTTCGCACATTTCATATTTTTGGGAAAATGAATTTTATTTATTTCGCCCTCTTAAAAAACTGTATGAACCTGGAAATGGTAACAAGTTTCTTACTTATCAATAGATACATCCAACTGCCATAAGTCACCATATTAAATGTTAAGGATGTTTGATATAAAACCATTTTAATATCGGAAAAAGAACCGTTTGTTAAAAAATAAAGACAAAAAAGTACGTTTTGTTAAAAACAAAATTAAAAATTATGTTTTTTATGAGTTTTTTTAACGATAATATTTTAAATGAATGTTTTTAATCCTGATCTAATATGTAAACAAATTACACATTGAAATTAAATAAACTTTTTTTTCGTTCTGTACTAGTGTTGAACGTTTTATTAAGTACAAATTTTTTTAGAACCCATTTACTTAGTAAAAAAATTAAAATGCGAAAAAGTACCTTTTGTTCTGCGACTCCTCATATACCCTTCTCACGAAGGTGTAGGTTTAAAAATATCACTTTTTCTGTATTGAAATTTTTTACCACTCAACAGCTTGAAAACTGCATGTAATGTAAACTTGCATAGCTGTTTATATATACTGCATTGCCGACAGGCATAATTTGTTGGTATTTATGTCGTCGAAGCAGTGTTGCCAATTTAGCCAGAAAAGGGCTAAATAATGGCTAAATGGCATTATTAGATAAGTTCATGAAAAATGGAGATTGCTAACATTACGTCTATACTCCTCAAATATCAACATTGAGCCTCTGTAAAAACCAATGCAAATTTTGAAATTCTAAAAAACCTAAAATTGTAACCTTGGAAGATGTATACATCATGGAATTCTCAACAGGTATGGTTCCATACTTAAAGAGTTGTAAATGTTAATTGCTAATTTGAAAAAAATCCCCCCCAATTCATTTTCTGGATCCGCGCCTGTTATATGATAAATAAAATAAAAGCATAAACGTTAAGTACTTCCGTAGCAAAGATCTTAATTAAATCACAACACAAAACTTAATTGAAAGCAATTAAATGCCAAACAAAGCAGAAAAGTACAGTTCTAAATAAAATAGAACAAAACCAAACAAAAAAGTGGAGATGCGATGCGAACATAACTGAAATAACAATGAGACTTTCTTGGTGCTAGTAATATTCAGCTTCTATGTACATTTATATTAACAAAAGAAACAATTAAATTGTGTTAAATGGTTTTCTCATCATAAGGGAGACAGAAATTTTCAGTGCAATTTAAATTATTGTCCCAAATCGCTTAATTTAGTTAGTATAGGGGTATAATTTCAGCCGCCAACATATCAATGCTGTATCATTGACTACATTGACTACTTCCTTACACTGTCAAAAACAAACAATTAATCAATTTATTGTATAGATTATATAATTTCCGGTGTCATCGCAAAGTCCAAACTCAATTTTAATTTTTTTTTATAATTTATTCGTGAAATAAATGTTTAATATATTTTTCCCGATTTTGACCCATTGTACGTCCGACTTACTATGGCGTTATATACGTCGTTGGAAAGGTCTTTGAAATATCTATCATCACATATCCATATTGTCGATATTAATGACATAGTAATCCAGATATAAAACAAATATATGTTACAAAAATTTTGGGCGAATTTTACGATCCGGGTCTAAGCGGATATACTGATGTATGAATGTAAGTTATTCGGGGGCTACGGAAATTACAGAATATATATACTTTGTGGGATCGCATATGAAAAATTTAGAAATTACAAACGGAATGACAAACTTATTTATACCCTTACCACTCATAGTGAAGAGTATAAAAATGAGACAGCTTTAAATACGCTTCCATGTGTAGATTTTCTATTTTAGTTCAAGAGATATTTGGTTTCTTTTTTTTTAATTTGTTCGATCTTTTTGGCGGGATGGTAGAAAACTTTTTTAAAATATCAGCTATATTTCCGATATAATCCTGAATAAAATTTTCTTCGTTTTCCCCGTCTGTAACCGTTAAAATTTTATAGTTTTCTTGATGGAAAATCACCATATTTTGATCAAAAAGAAAAATAAAAAAGGAACTTTTTAAAAAAAGAGTCAACAAAGTTTTTGATTTTGCAAAAAAAAAAATTGTATGTCTTGAGTAACTAAACATTTATCTTCATAGATATTCTAGGGGCAGACTTTATGCTAATTTTTCTTTATTCGAATGGTACTCTTTGTAATTTTATTTTGTAAAGTAGGTATACCTACTACATAAGTATACTTATTTTAATACAGGTTGGTAATGAACTTTTGCATTTAGCACAGCTATCTAGTGTGTTTGACTGAAAAACAAGACGTGGTTCAACACCTGTCAAACCCATCTATTATACCCTACACCATGAGGGTATATTGGGTTAGTGCTGCTGTTTGTTAAGTTCAAAAAGTACCATTAGACTAGAAAAAAGTACCAAAAAGCAGTCACTTGTGGATTCCCACTCACTTGGGTCCATATAAGCTTAATTCAAAGTTTCTGAAAATCAGTGGGGCCTCTAAAAAAGGTGTCATCAGTTTTTGGTTAACAGCTAATTCAGACTTTGTGATACGGCTTAACTTTATATGCCAATAATATAGCTAAGAGTCCGCCAAATAAATTTTGTTAAAATTTGTTTTCCAAAAAATAGCTTTTTCGTGCACTTTTGTTGAAAAAATATAGGAAGTAGATTTGTTTTTACTTTTTTTAAAATAACTTCCTGGGTCTCCTAATTTTTCACTAATAATATTTAGCAAAGTTGTAGCTACGGAAAAATTGAACAACTCTTGAGAACATACTGAGTATAGGGCTTTACTACCCTTTGGTAGTAGAGTCGAACTTATACTGTCATGATCTTGTGTTTTTCCAAAAGTCTTCATTTGTTGCATAGTGTTATTATAGAAAATTCAAAAAGTACCATTAGGATAGAAAAAAGTAACAAAAAGCAGTCACTTGAGGATTCCCAATCACTTGGGTCCATATAAGCTTTATTTCATGTTTCTAGGTCCATTGGTGAAGATATTAGAAAAAGTACCATCCGAATAAAAAAAAGAAACAAACATATATATATAGTGAACCAACTTTTGAAATCGATGTCTTCCGATCGGGATGAAATTTGCACCAAGGTTAGTTCTATTGGATAGTAACTCAGACACAATTCAACAAGATCGGTAGAGAAATCTCTGAGTTATAGGGGTTCAAATTTTGACATTTTGGTCAAACAGGGGATTTTTCTTATCCATGTAACTTATTACCTATTGTTCTTAGCAAAATGTGTCCCAAATAGTTTAGATAGCTCTTTCTTCAATCTTTCGAAAAAAAATATTTAAAAAAAAAATAAAAAATTTTTAATATTTTTTTCCGAAATCAAAAACTTTTTTGACTTTTTTTAAAAATTGGCCCTTTTTTTCTTAAAATAAAGCTTAGATATTTTCCTTGAACACCTATTTGGTCGCTTAGTGGGATATCTATCAAAATAAATATTTTGTAACTCAAAACATGCAATTTTTGACTTTTTTTGCAAAATCAAAAACATTGTTGACTTTTTTTTCAAAATGGACCCTTTTTTTAATTTTTTTTTTAGCTCAAACAAAAGCTTAGATATTATCCTTGAAGACCCTTTTGGTCGCTTAGTAGGATGCTAGTGGGATATCTATCAAAATAAATATTTTTTAACTCAAGACTTTTTTTTCAAAATGAGCCCTTTTTTAAAATATTTTTATTTAGTCAAAAGAAAACTTAGGTCCATTCCTTTATGATATTTTTAGTCCCTTAGTGGGATGCGAGTGGGATATCTATCAAAATAAATATTTTATAACTCAAGAAATACAATTTTTGAAATTTTTTTGCAAAATCGAAATTTTTTGTCCAATATGGGCGCTTTTTTTAAATTTTTTTATATAACTCAGAGAGTTCTCGACCGATCTTGTTGACAAATTGTGTCTGAGTACTATCCAATAGAACTAACCTTGGTGCAAATTTCATCCTGATCGGAAGACATCGATTTCAAAAGTTGGTTCACTTGACATGAAATGCCCCATATATATGCTTAATTTCATATTTCTACGTCCATTATTATAGAAAATTCAAAAAGTACCATTAGAAGAACAAAAAAGTACATATAGTTCATTTCTCACATTTTTGTACCTAAATATTATCCCCTATTCCTCACTCTAACTTCACTCAGATACATATCAGCTAACTTTAAAATCCATGAAATAATTTTAAATATTAAAAAAGTACCATTAGGGGAAAAGTACCTATTTTCCTTTTCCTCCTTGAACACCCAAGTTTAAAATTTAAAAATACTCCATTTTGCCAAAATTCTTTATGCTACAGACATGTTTCAAACGATTAAAATCTGTGTTAATGTGCCCAAGAAAAATTATGTTTTAACAAAAGTACCAAACTGTTTACCTGGATTTGGCCCTATTATAAACACCTTGACACCCGAGCTTCAAATAACACCCTGTTAGATAATTTTTGTATGAATCCAAGAACCAATGTTAAAAAAAATTATAAAAATTAGCTCAATAATTTCAAATAAAATGTATTTTTCCGGTTTTACCCCATTTTAGGTACCTTTTTTTATCCCCATTGCGATGCTCATAATAAAATATTCGTATGTCTATGTCCAATTATAGAAAACCATATTTTATGAAAAAGTACCAAAAATAAACATAATTTTTATACCTTAAGGGTTCGAATTTCCAAAATGTACCGAATTAATATTTTTTATTTTTTGATAACTAAAGAATACGATTTAAAATTAGTTTCTATGTTTATTGGTTTAAAAGATACATGGGGTGCCAAACAAGTACCAAAATACAGTTTTTACCCGTTTTCTCCCTAAAAGGTTCGAATTTCGAAAAAGTACCAGTTTATTTTTTAAATGGAGTAACATGCAATTTTGAGTTTTTTGTATCTTCATTAGTTTTGAACATATAAGGTTACCGGATTTACCCGTTTTTACCTTTTTTTACCCCCAAAACATTCGAATTTCCAAAAATCCCTTCTTATTGGATCGTTTTGGGAAGGGAGGAACCCAAAAACGCAATAATTAATATTTATTTCAGACAAAAAAATAAAAATCATAGTTTGACAAATATTCCTGACAAAAAAAATAAAAATCAGAAAATAACAATTATGTTGTAATTTTTATTATAAATGACATAATTGTTACGGTCCCTGGTTAGAATTCGCAAAATGTGACTTTAGTGGTACATTTCTTTTGCATTTTCAGTAATAATCGGCCCAGAAATATGAAATTAGGCATTCATGATGCTGAGTGGGGGAATACAAAATGTGGGTGTTTATGGTCCTTTTTTATTTCTAATAATACGTTTCGAATGAGCTAGAATCCACATTACAATGAACCAATAAACTTGAAACTAGAGACATGTTATCCTGAATTATTATTAATTCACAAAGGCAGACTTAATAGTAATATTTCTTTCTTCTAATTGGGGTGGCGAAGCGCACCGGGTCAGCCAGTACTCCATACTTTTATTGGATGTTTGAAAATAACTTTGTTAAAAACACTTTGCATTCTTTTTTTAAATTAAATAAATAAACAGTCATTTGAATTTTAATTGTCAGAAAATACTTAGATGAATCTTTGGATGAAAAAGTTTGTTTTTCATTTCGAAATTTTTAATTTTTCTTCTGAAAATATATTAAAAGTAAAAACCGAAGAATAATTGTAGGTTTAGGACTTGAAAAAACGCGGTTTTTGGTTTCGATTAAAACCGAACACGAAACTCTACTTTGAATGGCAAAAGCATGGCATACTGGTTCTGGTTTAATCGGTGAACCGAGCAAATAATTAATCGGGGTTTAGATTTATTCGGTTAATTTAAAATTATTCGATTAACCGAATAATATCTATTTTAATTTTAAATTGAAAATACAACCACGAATTTTGTGTACAAAAACATAAAAAAACAAACAAAACATAACAAGTCAACAAAAAATAATACCAAATATGGTATTTGAGATCCTTTTTGTATACACATATGAGTTTTTTTAGGATTTTAGTGAGATCTTCTGAAATAATCTTTTATAAAAAGAATATAATTTTTTTCTTTTAAACGATTTTTTTCTTTAGATTTAATAAAACTTGACTTGGAAAAAACTCTCTCGCTGATTGTAGATGTTGGAGAAATCGAAAGCATGATGAAGAATATTCAATATCTCAGTTTTTTTTACTTTTTTCTAAGCATATCATTGGTGTCCTTTTTGGATTGTTTTAGATATTGAATACTTTTGATAGTTTCGTTAAGTTCTGTACATGTAAATGCAAACGTAGTTTTAAATACATGTAAATTAAATATGTCAGTTGTTATTCTCACTAAACCGATCGACTTTCTGAATCACTTTCTGAGTCGATTTAACGATGTCCGTCCGTCTGGCTGGCTGTCCATGTAAACCTTGTGCGCAGAGTACAGGTCGCAATTTTGAAGATATTTCGATCAACTTAGGTACATATAATTTGTTCGGCCCAAGGACGAAGCCTATTGAAACTGAATGAAATCGATCCATTAGTTCACCTAGCCCCCATACAAATGTCCTCTCGAAATTGGACTTTATCGGTCATAAATGTTTAATTTATATATGTATCTACACAAATTTCGCTCCAAATAAGTTTCATATATACAAAATTCATGTCACCGAATTTTGTTACGATCGGTCCATAATTAGTCATAGCTCCCATATAGACCCGCTTCCGAAAATCACTTAAACGTGCATAAAACTCCTAAAAATGTTGGTATATACTCAAAATTCAACATAAATAACTTTCATTAAGACATAAATCACACGACCTAATTTCAAGATGATCGGTCCATAATTGGTCATAGCTCCCATATAAGGCCCACTTCCGAAAATCACTCAAAAATATAAATTATTGAAATTTTAAAATAAAAATGTTTTTGCTCTTTTAGTTAGTGTAGGGTATTATATGGTCGGGCTTGATCGACCATACTTTTTTACTTGTTTTAATTTGAAATATTGGAAAAAATAAATACAAAAAAATATGTTAAAGTGCAAAAGAAAGGAATTTCGGTTAATCGAAACAAATTAATTTATTTGTTATTTGAAAATCGGCAATTTTAAATTAACCGTCCAAAATTAATCGGTTAATCGATTGAATACCCTAATATCTATGTAATTAAGGTATTTATGAGAGCTTAACTATTTATGGGGCTAGGAAAAATAATGAACCGATTCTAACCAAATTAAATAGGCTTTGTCCATGGGGCTTGTACAGAATTTTTGTCGAATTATATTTAAAATGGCGACCTGTAGTTTGATTACAATATGGACTCTGAACGTGGTCCTGAACAGATTTGTACCTATACTTTAAGGTGGCTGTTGCGAAAATATTTTTGCACGTTACAAAAAATATATCCTCCCCACAATGGTGGTGTAGGGTATAAATACGTTCGCATTTTATTTATTTTACTACGATAGGGTAGCGAAGCATACCGATTTGATTTGTTAAAAGAATAAATAATATAACCATTTTACACCTTTGGTGTCAAAATTGGCCATCAACGCAAACTTAACATTGGTCGATTTGACAAATATATCAGAAAAGAATAATATCCTAAGAAAACTATTCCATTATAACATTAAGGCACTTAAAAAATCAATTAAATATAGCTTTGTTGTAAATACTTACTACAATTAATTTGTATGATAACTAGTAAGATTTAATTTAAACTAAATTTCACTTTTGAATGTTACCCCCATTAACAATAAAAACTTTAAGTTAAAAGTTAACATTAACTATAGGTCATAATTTTAAAAATTATTAATTAAAAATTTAACAAAAATACATTTGGTCAATTCACAAGGTCTCTTATCAGTCATATTGTCATAATGTCCTAATATATCACGACTCGGCGGCTCGGCTTAACCGACCCTTAGGCATTCGGCGCAGGTCTCTGCTTGTTGGTTACGATAACACGATAAACATAGCATACAAAGTAGTATTATTTTAGGACATTTGAAACATTGAAAAGCAATAAAAACCATTGTGAAATATTAGGACATTATGATAATATGGCATGGCATGTATTAGCAAAAATAATGTGACAGTAAAATGTTTAAATATTAAGACCTATAGTTAAGTTATTGTTAATGGCCATTACAAAAATAAATAGGTTTCAAGTTTGATTAAACAAATTTAACATTGAGTACCACCTAAATACAATTATCATGTTTATTTACATGCATTAGTACAAATTTATAAATATATTATAAAATGGTCAAAGTTTTCATGGAAAAATTATATATTTTCTTATCCTTTTTTTAAATGTTTCAATGTTTAAATGTTTTTTAAATACTTCAGACCCCAACAATTTTGGCACCACTTGTATTCAAATTGTTAGCACTTTTTTCTATAACTATATGATATCAGCTGTCACTTAACTGTGACTTAAAATTCAGTTTTCAATAGATTCATCCTTAACGTTACAGCAAAACTAACGCCTTATACACCTTCCCATAAGCTTAAAACAAAACAGCTGATTCATTAACGATTTTATTAGTTGCTGTTCTGGTTGCAGTTCTTGTATTGCGTGTTTGTTATCGCTAAACTTTTATCACATTGTAATAAATTGTGACGCGTGCTATGAGTACCCTGCAGTTCACTGAACTAGTTACCCTCGTCGAATTAGTTAGCCACTGAGAACTACTACTAGTGAATTTTCAACCCACGAGCAACGTTATTGACTGTTAAATTTAACATAACACTTCACTATTATATTCAATAAACGCATTTGAAAAAAAATTAACAAATTTCAGATAGCGGTGTTTTTATAGTCAAATGCACAGCTCTTATTTGTTCGTCTCAAAAACTTAAGACGAATATCTGACTATTGTTTATTAGAGTGATAATCAGTTGTATGCAAAAAAGTGAAGTGCTTAAAATTTGAGACAAATCGGACAACGCGCATCGCGGTCAAAGGTCAGATATATGCAAAATTTTAATTCTGAAATTTTTTTTAACAAAATTTTTAAAAAATTAAAAATTTAGATTTGAAACTGCCATTAAAAAAATTAAATTTTGTTGGCCATACCCAAAGTGATGATCAAAAAATTATGAAATATTTTTTAACAAAATTTTTAAAAAATTTAAATCTATAAAAAAAAATCGGCTATCACCTTATTGTTTAGTTGAATATGCTGGTGAAATGTAGTGCAAAGGGTAACCATTTAACTACCACTTTAGCAGCCACAGCGAAATAATTTATTGTACAAGTAGTAATATACCTAGTGCCAGGTTTCCAATTGCCACTTTTCAAACTGCTTGGGTAGTCAGACGTCTAACACACTGACATACATTCACATAACACATGTGAATGATTGTACATATTAGTGTTGCCAAATGTCCTGACTTTCGCGGGATTGTTCCGCCTTTAGTCATTGTCATAATTCCCGCTTTTTTAGATTATTGAAAATTAGTACTTACTAAAGTTATTAAAGAACAGTTAATTTTGAACTAAATTCATTTAAAAACATTAAATAATTCTTTAATTCAGAGAAATCTGCATTTATTATGAAAATGAATACATACTAAAAAAACACTCGGGTTAAAAAATAGTTTTCCCGACTTGGGTACATTGACGGTCCGAATTACTATGGTGTTACATAAGGTCTTAGATATCCATATTGTCTATATTAATGACTTAGTAATCCAAATATAGATTAAAACAAATAAGAGAGCTATATTCTGCTATGCCGAATCTTATATACCTTTCACCAAATTATACTTCAAAATAAAAATTTTAAATATTTACATTTTTTTTTTAATATTTAGCAAAGAAAAAATTTTGGTGAAAGAAAAATCGGGTTAAAAATTAATTTTTTCCGATTTTGACCCATTGTCTTATATACGCCATTGCAAAGGTCTTTGAAATATATATCATTAGATATCCATATTGTATATATTAATGACTTAGTAATCCAGATATAAATCAAAAATAGGTAAAAAAAAATCTGGTTGTCCTGGTTTCCTCATATCTCAGCCATTTGTGGACCGATTTTTCTGATTTTAAATAGCAAATTTCTCGAAAGCATGTCTGACAGAATTCTTGAAGATTTGGATATCTGGGGTCTTCAGAAAGTTAATTTCAGACAGACGGACATGGCTTAATCGACTCCGCTATCTATAAGGATCCAGAATATATATATGTATATACTTTATAGGGGCGGAAATGAAAAATGTAGAAATTACAAACGGAATGACAAACTTATATATACCCTTCTCACGAAGGTGAAGGTTATAAAAATTGGTAAACAATTGAGATGGTGATGTTTTTTTAAACGAATTTAAATAGCAACCGAACCGGGACTATTGCGGATATATGGATGTATAAATCATGTATGCAAGTAATTTGTCATTTTATTATTTGAAACGAATTTATTCTCTATATAAAAAACAGAGGCTAGATATTTCATTAATTTAAATGTGTAGGCACCTTATTTTTACATTTACAAAATAATCATATAAACTTTGATTAAAACTTTTTTGTTTTAAATATAATTATGAAAATAAAATTTTAATTACTTTGGTATTTTCTATCAATAAAGATAATTTTTATAAAAAATAAAAATATTAAATTCAATTCTATAATTGGTGACCCCGAAGAAAAAAATGGAAAATCAAGCAAGCAATTCAATTCCTTTGGCATCTGCAAATACCAATTCGTCTAACAACATACCGGATTCAGCAGATATTCCCAGTTTCGCTTCACGAGTTCAAATTCCTCAACTACAAGGCTATTCAATTGGCAGCATTCACTCGTTTGGATTCTTTCAAATCAATAACTTTGGAAGAATGAATCAAGATCAGCAAGACCAGACCAAGTTCAATATCGCAATAATGTACATGGATGAAAAACTACATGAACAAGTTTTTGATATCGTTCGTTATCCATGACAATCCAATAGGTATGAAACATTAAAACAAATTCTTATAAACAAATTTTCCGCATCTTCAATGGCTCGTTTGGAACAACTGATAACAGGAATTCAGTTCAGACATGCAGTTAATTAAACAATTATGGATTCAGCGTTTACCAGTCTCTGTTCGCGCAGTTTTAGCTTGTGTACTTAAAAGTAACCCAAACATCGCAACAAATCACCAACACAACTTTTTGCAGCCAACAATTCTTCCATTAGCACATTTGGTCAAAAGCGTCTTAAGATAGATTTTGGATTAAAAAGACAATTTGAATGGACATTCGTTGTTGCAGATACTGCTCATAATATTATTGGTGCAGATTTCATTAAACATTTTAAACTATTAGTAGATCTCAATAACTCCAAACTTATTGACTCAACAACAATGATTGGTACTTAGATTTCAGCTTTATCTGACTCAAGTAATCATTCTTCAGTTAAACTTTATAACCCAAACAACGTCTATGCTAAACTTCTGGAAGAGTTTCAAGACATAACTCAAATTAACTTTCAAAATGCACAAAACGGTAAGTCTCCTAATGTTACTCATTGTATAGAAACACACGGACCACCAGTTTTTTTAAAACCCAGAAGTTTAACACCAGAAAAATTCCGTGCAGCAAGGGAAGAATTTGAATATCTCATGAAAATTGGTGTTATTCGACCTTCTAAGAGTCCCTACGCATCGCCATTACATGTAGTTCGTAAATCTAATAACTCCTGGAGTCCTTGTGGTGATTATCGTGCATTAAATGCCCAGACAATACCAGATAGGTATCCACTACCACATATTCAAGATCTATCGCGCAATTTACATTGCAAAACTATATTTTCTAAGCTAGATCTTCAACGCGGATACCATCAGATACCTATAGAAGAGTGCGATATACAAAAAACTGCGGTGACTACTCCATTCGGGTTATTCGAATATCTTCGTATGCCGTTTGGCCTACGAAATTCCGCACAAACGTTTCAGCGATACATGCATGAGGTTCTTCGTGGTTTACACTTCGTATTTTGTTATATTGATGACATATGTATTGCTTCAACATCTTCCGAAGAACATGGAACTCATATTCTCCAAGTTTTTGAAAGACTTCGAAAGTTCTCACTAACAATTAATCCCTCCAAATGTGTATTTGCTAAAAATGATATTGAATTTCTTGGACATTCTATATCATCTCAAGGTATTCGACCTTTGCCCAATAAAATTGATGTTATAAAGAACTTTCCACTTCCGAAATTGGCATGCGAACTTAAACGGTTTTTGGCCATGGTTAATTTTTATCGCAGATTCATTCCACATGCAATTCAACAACCACTTATTTCTCTTATCAATGGTAATAAGAGGAATGACCGGTCAGTAATTTTGTGGACCGAAGAGACAATACAACATTTTGAAATGTGTAAACAGGCCTTGGTAAATGCCACAACACTTTCTCACCCAGCGCCTGAAGTTAGAATCGTTTTATGTACAAGTAACACAGGCATGGGAGCAGTAGTACATCAAATAATAAATAATCAGCATCAACCGTTGGCATTCTTTTCAAAAAAGTTTAGTGAAACCGAAAAAAAAGTATAGCACTTACGATCGGGAACTATTATCGATCTATACCGCTATTAAACACTTTAGGTATCTCCTTGAAGGTCGTGATTTTACTATCGCAACTGATCACAAACCACTGATTTTTGCTTTTTTTTTTTTTTGCTTTTGAAAATACATCACCACGTCAAGTAGGACACTTGGATTTTATAGGACAATTTTCTACCAATTTTCTCAACTTTACTGCAGATACACTTTCTCGATTAGATGCAATAAATATACAGAATAATGAAACTGTTGACTACGAAAAAATAGCTCAAGAACAAAATTGTTGCGAAGAACTACAAGAATTGCTCAAATCAACTAGTACTTTACTTCAACTTAAACAAATAATATTACCAGAGACAAACATTAAAATAATCTGCGACATTTCAGGAGAAAAAGCTCGACCTTATATTCCAGCAAACTGTCGTCAATCAGTTATGTCAAAAATTCACAATTTATCACATCCTGGTAAAAAAAAGTACTTGTCGTTTAGTTTAACAACGCTTCATTTGGAAAAATATGGATCAAGATATTTCCAAATTCGTTCGAAACTGCATTCCATGTCAACAATCAAAAGTAAGTAGCACATCAACATTGATCTCATAGGTCCACTTCCACCATCAAATCGATTATTGTTTAACAATAATCGACCGATTCACAAGATGGCCTGCAGTTATTCCATTACCAGATGCCACTGCTGAAACGGTTGAGTTTGCTTTAATTGATGGGTGGATAAAACACTTTGGTGTTCCACTAAAGATAATGACGGACCAAGGTAGGCAGTTTGAATCTACACTTTTTCAAGAACTTTCAAAGGCTTTGGGAATAACTCACCTAAGGACTACAGCATATCACCCGCAATAATTGAACGCTTCCATCGAACCCTTAAGGCTTCAATTATGTGCAGCAGAAATGCAAATTGGTCACGTCAACTACCAATAATACTACTTGGATTAAGATCTGTTCATAAACCTGACATATATGCTACACCAACAGAATTAGTATTAGGTACTCAAGTACGTTTACCTGGAGAATTTCAAGCACCATCAAGTACAACATATCAGTCTGAATTTGTTAATTTATTTTATTATAATATTTAGATTGTATATTGCAGACAATTTGGGAGAAAACACTATATTTTCTCCCAAAATTTTATCCCGCGTAGTTTTCACATATTTTGAAAATTGTGCCGCTTCTTGCAAACATAAAACTGGCAACCCTAGTACATATGTATGGATGGATGGATGGATGTTTGTATGTCTGTGATAAGTTTTAGTTTAAAATATTTAAGAAAAAGCAACAACAGTTATTTTACTGAAAAACTATAAAGCCACTATAAAAGGATTATGGACATTTGAATTTTTTACATTTGACAAATTTTCTTTATTTATTCATAAATAAATAAACTAGCACATAAAACTGGACCTGTCAAGAAAATAATCGAGTTTAGCTTAATGGGTAACTACAATCTTGGAGGCTTTTCTGCGAACAAGTAGACTTCGTCAACGAAGTACTCAAAAGATTTTAACTTGTTCAAATTATTCGAATAGATTTAATGGCGCATATTCATAAATCATAACTAAAGTCGGAACTAGTAAAACAGAAACTAAAAAATAGTTTATAGATAGTTGTAGATCTTATTCACAATTCATAACTAGCTTAGTTACTGCTTTGACATGTAGAGAAAACAAAATGTCGATAATATTTTGATCGATATATACTGTAATTAATTAAAAGGCTTATAAAGCTATTAAAAAACTATTTTTGTTCTCTAAAAAGTACATACAAAATTTATAGTTATAGTTTATATGTAAATCAATTAAAATAAGGGCATGTAAAATTAAATTTTTCAATAGAATGTTGTTGACAAAAAAAAAACACATCTCTAGATTACTTTCTTTTTGTATAGATGTATTAAAATGAAATCAATCAGCTGTTTTTTTGAATGTATTAGTTAGTTGCCATTTAGTTACAACTTTACCCATGATTAAGTGCTAACTACACGCAGAGAAAAAATATAATTGGGCATGGTTACTGTAACCATTTATATAGTGTTACAAGTTTTTTAACTATATTATAGTCACAGTAACCATTTACATGATTGTGGTAACCATAATATGGTTAACTTACGATTCACATGATTGTCTCAACCATATATATGGTTACAGTAAACATATATATGTTTGTGTCAACCATATTTATGATGAATAATTTTATCATAATATGTTGTTCTCAGATTATGATAAGCCTTAAGCCGAGAGCACCATAGCATGATAAGTCCTTCATCATATAAATGGTTGTCACAAATATATATATGTTACTGTAAGCAAATATATGGTTGAGACAATCATGTGAATCGTAAGTTAACCATATTATGGTTACCACAATCATGTAAATGGTTACTGTGACTATAATATAGTTAAAAAACTTGTAACAATATTGAAATGGTTACAGTAACCATGCCCAACTATATTTTTTCTCTGCGTGTATTTGTGTTGAAAGTAACCAATTGTGAATAACTTAAATAAGTACTTAAAAAAGTTAACACTTGGTGATCGTTTATGATATGCGCCAATGTTTTTAATAGAATATTAAATCAAAGTTTATATCTGAATATTATGTGTTAGGGCACTAAAACTTAATTGTTAAATTTCGAGTTGTTGTATTTGTTTTTATTTATCAAAAGAATGTTAAAAACCTACAACAAGATTTTTAAATAAAACAACCCTAAACTTAATTCAGTTTTAATACCTAAAAATTTAAAATACTCAACAAATGAGAACGACTAATCCTAATAATTGAATAATGTCAACCCTAAACTTAATTCAGTTTTAATACCTAAAAATTTAAAATACTCAACAAATGAGAACGACTAATCCTAATAATTGAATAATGTCAAAAAGTGCTGCTGTGGTTCTAAAGATTGAAAATGCTTTTAAAGCATTTATTTGGCCGCAACTTTATCCTACTTAAACAAAAATTCATACCAGAAATTTCATACATCTTAAGGTGCAAATAAATAGACTTACATTTGAAAGTTTCGTGAGAAGGGTATATATAAGTTTGTCATTTCTACATATTTCATTTCCGACCCTATTAAGTATATATATTAGGGTATTCAATTAATCGGGTTTCTGGTTTAATTGGTTAACCGAGCAAATAATTAATCGGGGTTTAGATTTATTCGGTTATTAATCGGTTAATTTAAAATTATTCGATTAACCGAATAATATCTATTTTAATTTTAAATTGAAAATACAACCACGAATTTTGTGTACAAAAACATAAAAGACAAAAAAAAAACACAACAAGTCAACAAAAAATAATAGCAAATATGGTATTTGAGATCCTTTTTGTATTCACATTTGAAAGTTTCGTGAGAAGGGTATATATAAGTTTGTCATTTCTACATATTTCATTTCCGACCCTATTAAGTATATATATTAGGGTATTCAATTAATCGGGTTTCTGGTTTAATTGGTTAACCGAGCAAATAATTAATCGGGGTTTAGATTTATTCGGTTATTAATCGGTTAATTTAAAATTATTCGATTAACCGAATAATATCTATTTTAATTTTAAATTGAAAATACAACCACGAATTTTGTGTACAAAAACATAAAAGACAAAAAAAAAACACAACAAGTCAACAAAAAATAATAGCAAATATGGTATTTGAGATCCTTTTTGTATTCACATTTGAGTTTTTTTAGGATTTTAGTGAGATCTTCCGAAATAATCTTTTATAAAAAGAATATAATTGATTTTTTTTCCTTTTAAACGATTTTTTTCTTTAGATTTAATAAAACTTGACTTGGAAAAAACTCTTTCGCTGATTGTAGATGTTGGAGAAATCGAAAGCATGATGAAGAATATTCATTATCTCAGTTTTTTTTAGTTCTTTCTAAGCATATTGGTGTCCTTTTTGGATTGTTTTAGATAGTGAATACTTTTGATAGTTTCGTTTAGTTTCGTTAAATTCTGTACATGTAAATGCAAACAAAGTTTTAAATCCATGTAAATTAAATATGTCAGTTGTTATTCTCACTAAACATTTTTCTTGGATGTTCGAAAAAATATATAATTTTAATTTGAAATTTGTAATTGAATTGAATTGGAAAAATAAATACAAAAAAATATGTTAAAGTGCCGATCTACACCATGACTTTTAAGACGTTCTTAATATCCTGGATCCTTAGACAGACCTTTGCAATGACGTATATAAAAACATAATAAGTTGGACCTACAATGGGTCAAAATCGGAAAAATATTTTTTAACCCGATTTTTTTTTCACCAAAGCTTTTTTTCGCTAAATATTAAAAAAAAAAATTAAAAAACAAAAATTTAAAAAAAAAAACAATTCGAAAAATGTTTTTTCCAAAAAATTCAAAAACTGCAAAAAAATTTTTGTTTACCTAAAAATATTTAAAATTTGTATTTTGAAGTATAATTTGATGAAGGGTATATAAGATTCTGCACAGCCGAATATAGCTAGCTAACTTACTTGTTTTTTATGGCATTTTCCTTTACTTGTGGCTGTGTCACACACATAACGGTAATTTTTACATTTATATCTTTTAAAAAAGATAATTCATAGTCGATTAAAATCCCCTTATAACTAAATAACACAAAGTTAATCCTCGAAATTAACGAAAAAACAAGTAAGAGTACTATGTTCTTCTGTGCCGAATCTTATATACCCTTCACCAAAGTATATAAAATTTGGAAATCTCAAACAGAATGACAAACTAATATATATATATATTCTTACCCCCCATATTATGTAGATATCAAATATTTATTTAAAACTGTTATTTTATAATTGACAAAACATTTAGTATTACCTTATTTTATTATTTGTATTTAATTGTCGAAAAACATAAGAACAAAAATGGTAATGTCGTTGTTTTAATTTGTCCTGAATTAGCACAGTCTTTTATTTATCAAATAGATAGAATCATGGGGAAATACGAAAGAAATCAGTAGTATTTGCTTTATAAAAAGTGTTAATCGATTGGATGACAATTTAGTATTGATGGCCTGTTACTTTACTAAAAATAATCGCTTTGTTTTTTAGTAATTGTTCAAACGTTGCAATGAATTAACTTTGTCCATCATCCGATAATGGTGGTAAAGTTGAGGAATCAGCAGATGGTGGGAATTTTCAGGAAAACATCCAGAAAACAACAACACAAGTGTTTTATTTCACCTTGAAATTTTACTTTATTGTTAGAGTCTCGCCCCAACGACATGTCCTAGTTGAACAAAACAAAAACATGTTACACTTACGGACCTACACATATTTAGCTACAACAATATACTTATATGTACAGTGGTGGCCAGCTGTTTAGGGACAAATAGTATATGAATTTTTTTTATCGACTGTATTTTAAGTGCGATAGTGGCAAAACAAATGGACCTAGGGATATGAAAATTAGTATTAATATATTTAGTTGCTCAAACATGTTTGGAAAAATCGGTACAACATATATGGACAAAGATATGTGGAAATACATTGACCCGCCTCATCGAACATCCGCTGTTAATAAAATGATATGGCCGAAACAAGTGGAACTAGAAATTTGGTCTGAATATGTTCTAGTAAGAAAAATATGCTTATGTATATTAAAGTTAGAAATATGTTTATTTAAAAAAATAAAAAAAATGTTTGGCAGGTTGTAGAAAAACCGAATGTGTTCATGGTGAATATTAGGGTATTCATTCGAGTAATGATCGAACGAATAATTCGAATAATTTTTTGTAGAATAATCGAATAAATGTACATATCGCACTTGATCAACAAGAGGGTATTAACTCAAAATTAATACCCAGACACTCAAGCTTTATTTGTAAAAATATCAAAGCTTAAACATTTTAAGAAAATTTGAAAATCTGAATACATCAAGTATGTAAATTCCATTTAAAAATATAATTACATTGTTTTTCTTTTAAATTTTTCCAATTATTGCAAACAAAATATGTTTTTTGAGTTAATATCATTTTTCTGAAAAAATGTGAACAATTTTATTATAAAAAGATTCACATTTCGAATTAAAATCATAAAGTAAAACTAATTTTATCAACAAAACAGTATCAACTCAAAATACAACCAAATATAAATAAAACAATTTGAGCTATATTCGGCTGTGCCGAATCTTATATACCCTTAATCAAATTATACTTCAAAATAAAAATTTTAAATATTTTTAGGTAAACAAAATTTTTTTTTCCAAAGTTGTTAAAAAATGTTTTTTTTGAATTGTTATTTTAATTTTTTTTTTTAAATTTTAAAATTTTTTTTCAATAATATATTAAACAAGTAAGAGTGCTATATTCGGCTGTGCCGAATCTTATATACCCTTCACCAAATTATACTTCAAAATTTTAAATATTTTTAGGTAAACAAAATTTAATTTTTTTTTAGTTTTTTTTTCATTTTTTGGAAAAAAATTTATTTTAAATTTTTTTTTTTTTAAATTTAAAATTTTTTTTTTTTAAATTTTAAAAAATTTTTTTGGTTTTTAAAAATTTTTTTTTTGAAAAAAAAAAATTCGGGTTAAAATTTTTTTTCCCGATTTTGACCCATTGTAGGTCCAACTTAATATGGTCTTATATACGTCGTTGCAAATGTCTTTGAAATATCTATCATTAGATATCCATATTGTCTATATTAATGTCTTAGTAATCCAGATATAGGTCAAAAATTGGTCAAAAATCGAGGTTGTCTTGGTTTTTTCCTCATATCTCAGCCATTTGTGGACCGATTTTGCTGATTTTAAATAGCAAAATTCTCGAAAGCATGTCTGACAGAATTATTGAAGATTTGGATCCCGAAGATATCTGGGGTCTTCAGAAAACTGATTTCAACAGACAGACGGACAGACAGACAGACAGACGGACATGGCTTAATCGACTCCGCTATCTATAAGGATCCAGAATATATATACTTTATAGGGTCGGAAATGAAAAATGTAGAAATTACAAACGGAATGACAAACTTATATATACCCTTCTCACGAAGCTGAAGGGTATAAAAAAAACTACATCAAAACTTCATTGTTTACTTTTTTAAAAAAAATTAAATTATTAATTCGATTAATCGAACACGAGAAAAATCGAATAATTTGAATACCTTAGTGAATATGTATGAATTGACACAGCGGAATAAAACACACTTGTGTGTTAAAACAGTCCTTTTGAATATATATTTGTGGAAATATTTGAAAAATTAATTGAGAATCATATGGAATTTAGCAAACAATTCTGTCCCTAATTAGCAGGCCACCACTTAATGTTTATAGATTTGTGTGTATTTACAAAAGTTAAAAGACCTTTACAACATTATCTTGGTCGGTTAAGTTGGTTAGGGGGAGGGTAGGGATATGACAGTTGTTTGTTTGCTTGGATTTGTTTCAAACAAATAACAACTGATTTCATTCAACCTTGGCACTACTACTATATATATGTATGTATTACTATGAACAACATGAGAAAAATGATGCAGATTTAAGAAAAAATGTTAAGCTTTAAACGAATGTTTAGTGGTCATCAGTGTTTCCGCTTATAAATAGTTGTTCTGGCCATTCATATGATACTAAACCCATGACATGAATAGCACTGAACATGGGGTCTATGTCAGTACTAGGACTAGTAAATACGTCTGTGACTTTTTTAATGAAACGCAGGTTTTTGTATAAAAATCATTTTATTTTTCAACATAGTCTCTATACACTTTTGTCCAATGTTTCTCCAATTATTGTATCCCTTTCCACAAATAAAATTTGTCAAGGTATTCAAAATAGGTATTCTTTGTGAGATGATGCAGGTTTGGAAACAAGAAATAGTCACGCGCGGCTAAAAAAAATCTGAAATTTGTTTAACAAAATTTTTAAACATTTGAAAATTGAGTTTTGAAAATGCCGTTAAAAAAATTTAATTTTTTGGTCATAGGTTAACAAAAACTCATATACAAGTAAATATGGACATTAGACATGCCCTTAAAAAATGGATTTGCTTTGGATGGGTCTTATTTTGGTCATTAGTAGCTAAAACTAACTACTGCAAAATTTAAGTGCAATCGGATAACTAGAACACGTGCCGGAAATCGATTGAAAGTTGTAAAATTGGGTAAATAATGGTACTTTTTCCGATGCCTTAAAAAATTCCCTATTTATATACAATTTTTTAAAAATTTGCAATAAACCTAAGCTTCTAGAGAAAATTATCTTTCAATTTAACCTATTTTATTTACGAAATTTAGAATTTGGGCTAGAATCTAAAATCCCAGAGCTGGGATTCAAAAATGGGCAACTACGAAATAAGAATTAAAAGCCAATAAATATCGGAAATAACTTTCAGATAAGTAAAACATACAGTGGCTAATTTTGTGCGGATAGGTCCACAGTTCCAAATATTTCTATAACTCTTGGCACCTTTCCGTTAACTACTATATTTTTAATTTTACAAAATAATCATATGAACAATGATTTAAACTTTTTGTTTTAAAAATAATTATAAAAATAAAATTTTAATTTCTTTTGGATTTTCTGTCAATAAACATGATTTTTATAAAACATAAAAATATTGATTTCTTTCCTATACTCTCTCTCATACAACTTTAATAAATGTTGTTATCGATATGAAATTCACCTCTGATGTCTGTAACTGTAATTAGCAAATCTTTTAAAAGTCATTACTGACCTTAATAAAGATCCCTTTATTGTGTTTCATTCAAATGACAAATTAATTTAAATCCCTTACTGTTGACTGACCCACTCCAAATGTCAACAAAGCATTCACACTACCACGAAGAATAAAACGAAGCAAAATTTAAACCCCAAAACACTTGTAGAGTCATGTACCAACGAATTCATTACAACATTGTTGTACTGTTTTTAGCAGGTCTTAATTACTAACACTTACTCACACACACACACACACACACACAATATATACCCAGTAGTTCTAGCTAAGTGTCCTGAGCTAGTGATTTTACCCATCGTTTCGGTCATTACTAATTAGTAATTACTTTAGTTAAGTGACTAGTTATTTCAACAAGTGCGTGTCATTTAGTGCCGGTGTACAGTGGTATAGAAAGAAAAAAAGGAAATTAATATGTAACTTCTAAAGTTCTTTAGAATCTAAATCTTTAGAATCCAAAACCTTAGTCCGATTTGAATGAAATTTCACATGTTATTGTTGTGAGTTTAGGTTTTAAATTTGGACCACATTGGACCCACCATGGGTGAATCACGGGTCCCCAAAGTAGGACACCTCCGGTATGTTCAATTTTTAAAACGATAATATTTCTTTGTCTGTCTTCCGATTTAAAAAAAATTATATAAATAGAATCACCTCGTCGAGCAGTACAAAAAAACTATCAATTATCTCTTATAACTTGGCGCGGATTTTCATGCATTTATTATTGGAAAATATGCGCCTAAAATATGCTTCAAAATATGACCTACAAATTTAAAAAATATCCACTTATATTTTTGTGCAGAAACATAAAATAATTAAGTATGGATTTCGAAATGTCCAAAAAATACACAACACTGTTGCCAGCAGTTAAAGTTCTAAAACTATTTTGAAATAATTTTTCTACTGAAAAAACGATGGATATATGAATTGTAATATCTTGGTATGAATACTTGTTTAAAGCCATAATCTTTAGAGCTTCTATATTGTGACTTTCCTTTTAAAATCATCAATATTTTGATCGTGCTGTGAAGTAGCATCCAACCTTAATTTTTATCTCGTAATTACCCAGCAATTAGCAAATGTATCCCTTATTTGTAATGCAGGGAGAAGTCAATTGGTGAATTTATACATCCCATGTAACTAGCATAAAGACATTTGTCACTTAAGTGTCTCTATGTAATCTATAGTGAAGGGACTTTAAACGTTATATAGTGTAGGGACTTTAAACGTTAATTTGTCACTAAGTTATCCAAAATCACTAGTTTACGACAGTCTCGTAGAACTGCTTGGAAATGACTGTCAGGAGCGGTAACTGTGTATGTGAAGTTACAAAATCTTTCGATAACGAAATCTCTTATAAATCGAATTTGCAATGAAAACAAATATGAATGTTTTTCGACACATTTACTGAATTTTTGATACTTAAAAAAACTAAACTTTTTTGAAGAAAAATGTTTTGAAATGATAATTTTCAATTACTGATAGAGAAATGAAGAACTTAATGCCAGTTTCTCGATGTCGAAAGAAGTTAGTCGATAACATTTACTGCTATTTCTATAACAAATTCGACAACATATGCATATTTTTATTAAAAATTGGCATAATATGCATATAAATATGCATTTTGAAGTAAAATATGCATTATCAATAAAATATGCAAAAATGCACTAACAAATCGATGCCATTTTGCAGCAAAATGTGCGTTTCGGATTGATAATTAGTCTACATTGTATTTGGACGTTCGAGAAAAACATGTATTTGCATATAAATCCGCCCCCTACTTATAACTTAGGAGATATTCGCATTTAAAAAGGCGATTTTTCGCTAGTTTTTGGGAAAAAAGTACTTTTTTTCCTTTTAAGTTATCTAAAAAATGTATTGAATATGTATTTGGAATTTATGGACTAGGTCCATCCGAAAAACACCTTTTTTATGTAAAATTCAACTTTAGGGCAAACATTCTCAAATCGCATGGTCGATATTAAAATATACTAACCTCTTTTAAATGGCCAAATATATTCTTAATTGTTTTGTAAAGGGTTCCGATAACCCCGCCCCTGGTATGGATATTATAGACAAAAATCAAAAAAATATCACATTTTTGGTATTTTTCAACACTTTTTTGGAAATTGCGGGATTCTGATTACAAATTTCAAAATTTGTTTTTATTATTCCATTTTCAATAGAAAAATCTATATAAGTCTAAAATTTCATTAAAAAATATTCATAAATGCGGTGTGAAATTATTTAATTTGGCTGCAGTTAATGAATGGACAAAAAATAAAATTTTTCTTTAATTTTCTCGTTCTGTTAAGTCACTAAGGACCCTCGATCAAAGTTACGACTGACTGACTTCTCGCTAGATTACCTGGGGTGCAAAACTTCTTTCTGCAATTACTGTCTGAAAATGATACAATGAAAAGTATATTCAATGCAGAACTGCTGGGTAATCTAGCTAAACGTTTTTCTTGGCAAGTGGCAGTGTATGTGAGAGTGAGAGTGAGAATATGAGTATTTGGCTGTGAGTGCGAGTATTTCTTTTTTGTTCAAATCAGGGATGGAAAATAACTTTTTGGATTTTGTATAACAAACAATATTATTGGAATATGGTATGTTTTTGTATTTGCACTGCCCATGTTATTTGTTGAAATATAGCAGCTACTTCTGTACCCCAATCAATTTGTTATTATTATTTTCATATCTCAAAATTTTTTATGAAGTCTCGTGCTTTTTGCTGAAATAAAAATTTAACATTGAAAAAATATACATATGTATTTGAGCATCTTGCGATTCCATTTCCAAATTTACTAAATCTAGTAAATTGTTTTAAGAATGTATGGAAGAAATACATAGGAATTTAACTTCTAAGAGCTGCTGCAAAAGAATGTAAAGCTTTCTTATTTTATTCAGCCTACAAATCGTTAAATATGAAATAATACAATAATTAAGATACTCCCACTGTTAAATAATTCGTCTAACGAATTATTGTCGCGATAACCATATGGTAGATTATATGAAGATCAGTTCCAAAATATTCTTGAAATTTAATAAAATCATATCTTTGGCTTTCACTATTATAAAAATGGATATTTAAATCCCTCATAAATGTATCTAGTTCATTTAATTTGGAATATTTTGGAATTAAAAATGCTGATGTATTGAGGAGATCTTAGTATTTGTGTACAAATGATGAATTTTAATTTCTTAAATTTATTTCGAACTCCACTCACTGAACACATCATTATGGAGTTTTACAATAGAAATTTATGTACCTTTGTATCACTTAAATGAAACTATCTAATTTAAATTAAAATAACAACGAAGTAGCTGATGACACAAATGGACTATTTTGTTATGAAGTATGTTTGCCAACCCTGGTTCAAATCATCCACCCTTGAAGATATTTTTGTTTATCTTTATTTAAACGGCAATTAAACACAATTAAATGGGGATTCTTAACAACTTAACATTGGATTTTGATGTGATTATTTCAAACTTTTGTTTTTGTTTTTGTTGTTGTTTAGTTGTGGTGTTTGCGGTTACATTAATTAATGCCACAGTTACAGTGTTACCAACTGATTTGCAATGTTTGTTTAAATTGTCAGTAGCATGTGAATTCGTGAATATTTTTCGGACGAAGCCAGTCCTTTACAGCTCATATTTTATGTTCATCTGTTGATATGCCAGCTGCTGTTATGCGAATACCTCAAATACTTAACTTCTTTCTGGAACAATGCACATTTCTTTGCACTAAGTCTGATATTCGTTAAGGGCTTCTACAAGATTTTTCAAGTGTACATCAAAAGTCTACCCCATCACAATTATGTCATGGAGGTACACCAAACATTTCTTTCAGTGAAGTCCATTCAACACTCGTTTCATTAAATTGTCATAGCCCATCTCCTTTTCGTTGTCCCAAATCACTACTTGCCAATAACCTTCAATTATTGGTAGCGCGTAGCTGTCCTCCTTGGTGACGTTATTCAGCTTCCTATAATCGACCACGGACGAGTTCCAAGGATTTGAAGAATGTCCGTTACTCCATTCCGCTTTATTTCGTTAACCAGCTCCATCACCTCGCTTCGTTTGTACTTGCTACCAATTTTTTAATTACAATAAAGTCTAGCTGCTTCCTCACAATGGTTTTAACAGAACCATATATGAAAATAAATTAATATAATATGAACAAACAAATGAATGGCTTTGAATAGTTTCGGTTTTCATTCAAATATACCAGAAAGCTGTGCTAAATGCAAAAATTCTACTAAATAAAATAATATTCTGGGTAACGACCACTCATTACAAAATAATGTATATATGTACACACATAGTAACTAGATTTCGTTACCAAAATTCACAAAATCTTTGCTGGGTATCCATGCATTTTCCCGCATATTTTTATACCCTTCACCATCGTGAGAAGGGTATATATAAGTTTGTCATTCCGTTTGTAATTTCCACAATATAATTTTCCGACCCTATAAAGTATATATATTCTGGATCCCTATAAGGAGTGAGATCGAAAAATTCTTAACACACGTTTTTCATTACATTTTTTAACCCAAGTATTATTTGAATTTTTTTTTGATCAAGTTACCTTTGAAAAACATGTCAGTTATTATGTGTAATGTCAATTATATTAATTTTTTTGTTAATCTGATTAAAATGAGTGACCAGAAAAAAGTGCGTACTGAAATTATTAAATATTTTCAACAAAACCCAACTTGGTCTTACAAAAAGTTGGCCAAGCATACAAAGGTCTGCCGTCAAACTGTTTCCAATGTTATTAAACAGTACCGGGAGAACTTGTCAGTTGATAGAAAACCTGGTTCAGGTAGAAGGAATGGTCCACATGATGTTTCTAAAGCCAAAAAAATAGAACGCATTTTCAAAAGAGCTCCCAACACATCCGGTAGGAAAGCAGCCCGGTTAGCTCAGTGCTCGGACTATTTGGTACGAAAAGTTAAAGCTAATGCAGGTTTAAAAACATACAAGGCTCAAAAAGTTCCTGACAGGAACGCTACTAAAAATTTAGAGGCCAAAAACAGAGCACGGAAATTGAAGTCAAGTTTTATAAAAAAATATTCTTGCTGCATAATGGATGACGAAACGTATGTTCTGGCAGATTTTTCGCAACTTCCAGGTCAAAAATGTTATGTTGCTGATGCTCGAGGGAATGTTGAAGAAAAGTTTAGGACCCAAAAGCAGACAAAATTTCCCAGAAAGTTCTTGGTATGGCAAGCAATATGCAGTTGCGGCAAAAGAAGCCACTCATTTGTTACAACGGGCTCTATAAATACCGAAATTTACATCAAGGAATGTTTACAAAAAAGGCTGCTTCCATTCATAAGACTTCATAATGTGTCCACTTATTTTTGGCCTGACTTGGCATCCTGTCACTATGGCAAACAAGCCCTTGAGTGGTACAAGAACAATAATGTGGTATTTGTACCAAGAGAGGCAAATCCTCCAAACTGCCCGGAGCTAAGGCCAGTGGAGAGATATTGGGCTCTTGTTAAAAGAGAATTGAAGAGTACAAAAAAGGTGTCCAAAAGTGTGGTAGATTTTAAACGGAGATGGACTACATGTTCGAGCAAAGTGACAGAAAGCACTATAAAAACGTTAATGGAAGGGTTTCCGAAAAAGGTTCAAAATTTCATCACTAGTGATTAAAACTATAAAAATAATTTTTTTTGTAAATTGTAATAATAATTTCAATCAAATAAAAAAAAAATTAAAGCTGTAAGTTTAGTGGTTTCTTTTTTATAAACATATATGTATGTTAAGAATTTTTCGATCTCACTCCTTAAATAGCGTAGTCGATTAATCGATGTCCGCCTGTCTGTCAGTCTGTTGAAATCAATTTTCTGAAGACCCCAGATATCTTCGGGATCCAAATATTCAATAATTCTGTCAGACATGCTTTCAAGAAGTTTCTTATTTAAAATCTGCAAAATCGGTCCACAAATGGCTGAGATATGAGAAAAAAACCAGGACAACCTCGATTTTTGACCTATATCTGGATTACTAAGTCATTAATATAGACAATATGGATATCAAATGATAGATATTTCAAAGACCATAGTAAGTTGGACCTACAATGGGTCCAACTTACTATGGTCTTTTTTCAAAATTTTTTTTTTAAATTTAAAAAAATTCTAACATTTAAAAAAAAATTAAAATAACAACTCGAAAATTTTTTTTACAAAAAATTAAAAAAAACAACTTTAGAAAAAACAAGTAAGAGTGCTATATTCGGCTATGCCGAATCTTATATACCCTTCACCTTTGTTGTGGATGCATCATTATTTTTTATAATTAGTATATAGGTATGTATGTACATTGCCCACTTTCAGTTTACAGCATCCTAAATTTATCAAGAACACAAAAAACAACAACAACGCCAAACGAAACAGAACACCAAAAGAAAAAACAAAATACGCAAGGCAATGAAACCAACACACATCCAAACATACGTTTAATTGTATAAAAAACAACAACAACGCCAAAAGAAAAACAAAATACTCAAAACATGCACATTCAAACATACGATTTGTTGATTTTTTGTCAAAAAAACCAACACACAACCAAACAAAAGTTTAGTTGTATAAAAAACAACAACAACGCCAAAAGAAACAAAACACAAAAAAAAAACAAAATACGCAAAGCTTGCACATCCAAACATACGTTTTGTTGTTTTTTTGTCAAAAAAACCAACACACAACCAAACAAACGGTTAGTTGTATAAAAAACAACAACAACGCCAAAAGAAACAAAACACAAAAAAAAAACAAAATACGCAAAGCTTGCACATCCAACCATACGTTTTGTTGTTTTTTTGTCAAAGCATGCAATACATTGTGTTTTTTGATGAAATTTTCAGAGGTTGTCTCGGATTTTTGCTCATATCTCCGTTATTTATGGACGGATTTTGCTGATTTTAAATAGCAAAATTCTCGAAAGTATGTCTGACTGAATTGTTGAAGATTTGGATCCCGGAGATATCTGGGGCCTTCAGAAAATTGATTTCAACAGACAGACAGACAGACAGACAGACAGACAGACAGACAGACAGACAGACAGACAGACAGACAGACAGACAGACAGACAGACAGACAGACAGACAGACAGACAGACAGACAGACAGACAGACAGACAGACAGACAGACAGACAGACAGACGGACATGGCATATTTTTCTCCATTTTGGAGCTATGTCGCATACAATTTCAACGAGTTTGCATGCGACTGATTGTCCAGCAATCTCTATTGCATCTTTTTCCCACTTTATCTAATTTCATTGCCAAGTTTGTTTTGCTGGGTCTGGCGAAGGGTTCAAATTTAAAGTGAAAAAAACGTTTAAAGTTGTTTTTGCAAGCTGAACTTTTAATAACAATGTGGCATCACAGTTTATATTTTCATCACAGGATATTTCAACCCATTAAGTAACTGATAACAAATGTTTACTTGTTTGTACTTCAACAGTGAATAAACAGAATAATTAATTTATGCACAGTTACCTTTACTTTTATACTCAGCCGCTTAAAATTAATTTACAATTATAAATTTCATTTTCACATTAATATAAGAGCAGTTTTTAGATTTTAAACAAGAAATTGTTTAAGATTTCATATTATAAATCTGAAGGAAGTATTTTTTCTCTCCTCTTCTTCATCATCATCTTCTTGATAACAAAAACAATTCCCAAACAAGTAATTAAAATCCATTTAAGCTTGTTAATTAATTGAAACAGTTGTATAAATTAAGAAATTTAATTTAAAATGATGTCACGCAAAACATCTAAGGATAACAAGATGATACAAGTGATTGGTATGCAAATTATGTTAACGAGAATTTTATGTGCAAAACAAATTGATGTTGAACATTTAAACTTTCTTTTATTTCATTCTAAGGAGCTAGTAAATAAAGTGTTCAACAAGTTTACACGGCAAACATTTGATCAAAAAAGCGTAACAACTTTTTTTTAGCACAAATTTGTTTGACGTGTTTACTCTTACAAGTGTTTTGTAAGATCAAACAGCATCAATTAAAATAAAACTCAATTTTTTGTTTTGAATCATCCTAAGTAAAATAAGTTTTTGAAATAAATAAAAGAATTCAAATGTATTTTATTTACTGGTTACGTATTTTTCGTCAAATATTTGTCATGCGTGACCCTACTTTAAGAGACAAATGATAGGTAGAAAATATTTAAAATAAACCTAGCAAAATGTTGGTAATGACTTGCAGTTACTAAATAACATTACATTTCAATGACTACTACTGCACTGGAATTTATGAAGATTCAAAAATCAAAAGCTTGTTGGAAAATATTCGAAATATAAAATACCCTCGACCAATCTGTGACCCCCATTTTGTAAAAAAATATGAATTTTTGTGTAAACTAAAAACATTACTTACAAAAAATTTTAAAATACTGGTAAGTTGGCGAAAAGTCTACTTACCATTCTACTAGAAAAACAAGTTTTGTATCCAAATTCAAAACTCCAATATTAGACATTTTTAAAATTGCGTTAAAGAAATTCATAAAATGTAAAAGTTAAGAATGAAAAAGAGTCCCGATTTCAAAAAAATCTTCTGTAAATTGATATTAGGGATGAAAGATTTTTTTTCTAAAAGTTAAGTGCTGAATAGTTCAGCCAACAATGATTTAGGGACGCGCATTGAGGTCAAAGTTCACATATATGCAAAAAAAATTCACCATTTTTATGAAATAAATTTATGAAACTCTTTAACCCTTTGTCGACCGACGGTACTTATAAGTACCATAACAATAATAAGTTTACAAAATGAAAACAGAACATATTTTGACACTTTTTGCCCAAAAGTAAGTTGAAGTACACTATCATCTTTGGAATAATATATTTTTGTTTGCCTATTGGCAAACTCGCTTACCCAGAATAACGGTGAATTATTTAATTTTCTCATTGTGATTTTTATTTATGTCGTAATGGCATAAAATATTGTTTCCTAAAATTCCATAAAATCGAATTGTAATGGAAATATAATGTTATAAAAGTTACAAAACTAATCAATATACATATTAATAAAATTTAAACAAAAATCGACGGTACCAGGACCCTTTTGGATCCTTGCAGGTTCCTTGCAGGTCTTCCACAAAGTTAAATATTTTCAATATTTAATAAAAAAATAAAACTTTTTCAACGATTTAAAGCCTTGGTCCACAAGGGGTTAACTTTCTGCATTATGTTACTGAAATAAGTAGATTTACTTATATTAATAAAAATTACAATAAAAAAATCTTTTGGAGATTAACTCTATATCTCCTTTGGGTCAAAATGACCCACAAACTATATTATATATAAAATTCGGAAAAAATACAAATTTTTTCAATTTTTGTATGAATTTTGCTACTAAATACTTACTTTTGCAATATAATCCAAAAGAATCGAAATGTGTAAGTAATTTTCTTTGTAATGAGAAATAAATGACAAAAATTTGTTAAAAAATGTTAAATTTATTAAAAAAAAATCGCCATATTACGTATCTCAGGCCACTAGAACAAGAAATTTTCTAACAAAATTAACATATTTTGAGAAATATTAAAATAAAAGCTAATTTTTACCTAAAATACATCCATATTTACTCGCATATGAGTTTTTGTCTTCGTAGGATACCGTTAACCTATTCGCAGGTATGACCAAAAAATTATTTTTTTTTAACGGCGTTTCAAAACTCCAATTTCAAATTTTTAAACATTTTCTTAAACAAATTTCTGAATTTTTTGATCATTACATTGGGATTTATTGAGAACATAATAGGGAATAAAAAATATGAAAAAAGTATGACAATACCTCCTATAGTTTTTCCGTACATGTGATTTAAATTTTTCAATTTTCGCGAAAAACAAATTATTTGGCCATATTTTGGCGAATGAGCTCAATTTCCTTACTGTTATGAATTTTAAGTAGAACCTATTCTGAATATTATAGTCGAGATAATTCTAAATATACCCTGAAAGTTTTAGTAAAATTGGAAAACGATATACCTTAAATAGTGAAGGTCAAAGGTTAAATTGTTCAATATTTGGAATTTGTCATCGAAAGAAGTATTATATATATTTGTGGTCGGATTTTGACAAAACTTAAGAAAAATAGTATTAAGGGTTAATTTTAAGTTTTGTGATGTTATGTTGTATTTTTCTTAAGTTTCATCAAAATCAGCCCAAAAATATATAACATATCGCTATCTTTCCATGAGAAATTCCAAATATTGAAAAATTTAACCTTTGACCTTCACGATTTAAGGTTTATCGTTTTCCAATTTTATTAAAACTTTCAGGTAGAGATGCTAAACGGGGAATCCCGTTCCCGAAAATCCCGGGGTTTTCGGGATTTTCCAAATCCCGTTTTTCATAAATAAATAGGGGAAATTGTCATTTTTGTGTGACTTTTTCATTCATTTTGACATTCTACATGCCCGAATATCGCAATGTTCAGCAAAGTTGTTAAGCTCAACTCCTGCTACAATATAGTTAATAAAGGAAAACGTTTTTTTTGGTTTTCCTTGAGTGGAGCTCTAGAAAATCAATTCTTCAACTTTTTTTGTAAGTTATCTAACAAAACTCAATTTAAATCCTCTTCAAATGAAATTGATTTTATCTCAGATGAGGAGCTCGAACAAAATGAAAATATTTCGATTGCTAAAAGGCTAAAAGATATTATTAATAAATGTAAAAACCCCAAATAACAATAACGAAACCAAATTATAATGTAGATTTTCAACTTGCAAAAGAAATAGATCATTTTATTTCTGAAGGAACAAGAAGAAAATACTTGCAGATTTGTTATAAGTATTTGCAAACGGGTTTGCCAATGTGAAAGATGGAATGTGAAAGATGTTTTTCGGCAGCAGCATATGTCGAAAACAAAATTCATTCCAGAATGGCGTATGAAACCATAGATGCAATAGTATTCTTAAGAAGCTATTTAAAATAAACACTTTTTTATACTAAAGTACGGTTTTTCACCAGTATGTCGATTTTTTCACGAAAAATCGTATGCAGAAACGCATTCTACGGAAAATTCTAAGAAGAAACCATAGGTCTAAAATCAAATCCTATCGAATTTCGTCTTTTATCCAATGATATTGCAGTATATATATATATTTTTTAATAGTTTTATTTTTTTATTGGATAAAAGACAAAATGCGCAAGATAGGATTTGATTTTATATGGTTTCTTGGGGATGGTTTCTTGGGGATAATTTCTTAGAATTTTGCGTAGATTGCGTTTCTGCTATATGATTTTTTACGTTGTGATCGTCCATACAAATCGGCCCGGCCTAATGTACATACTTTATTGTTATTTCTTCTTATATAATGACTCATGCAAGTAGTTTATGCTTTTTAGTGTCTAATAAAAATGAATTGCTAAATAAAAAATTTACTTTCAATTGTAAAGACATAATTATGTACGTTTCTTTCTTATAATTTTCGGGATTTTAGATTTCCCGAAAATCCCGAAACCCCGGGTCGGGATTTCGGGATTCTTTACCAAATCCCGAACCACGGAATTTTTAAAAATCAGTCCCGATTAGCATCTCTACTTTCAGGGTATATTTAGAATTATCTGGTCTATAATATTCTGAATAGCTTTTACTTAAAAATCATAACAAAAAATTAGTTTTTTCTCGAAAATCGCAAAATTTAAATCGCAGGTACGGAAAAACTATAGGAGGTATTGTCATACTTTTTTCATATTTTTATTCCCTATTATGTTCTCAATAAATCCCAATGTGATGATCAAAAAAATTCTGAAAATTGTTTAACAAATTTTTTAAAAATTCTAAATTGGAGTTTTGAAACTACGAATAGGTTAACGGTATCCTACGAAGACAAAAACTCATATACAAGTAAATATAGTTATATTTTAAGTAAAAATAAGCTTTTATTTTAATATTTCTCACTACATCGACCGAAAATACATTCCATTCTGCCGTGTGTCTAAATATAACTTTTTCAGTATTCTTTAAAATTATGAAAATTTAATAAAATAAATTGTATTTCTAATGAAATCAATTTAATGAACTTGAGCCGGAATAATAAATAATATACATACATATATTTTTCAAAATATAAAAATTTTGTTCATACATTTCTTGTTCTAGCTACATTAATGTTCTGTCGATTTTTAAATAACTTTAACCAATTTTTGTGTTTTATATCTTATCAGAACGACAATTACGTACATTACATTTCGATTCTTTTAAATTAGTTTGCAAAAGTAATTATTTAATGGCAACATTTTTACAAAAACTGAAAAAAATTGAATTTTTTCCCCTTTCCCCGTAAATGTACCACTAAACTTCAGCGTCGTTGCTGCACCAGTTAACGTTATCCTATCATCCTAATATTTAACACAATGTGTTTCTACAATACATAGAACATATCTATACATATTCGCCATGGATTGAGTAGTAATAATTTAAATTGATTTGTTTAAAAGTTTGAGCATTGATATTAGATAATTATGCCATTATACCAAATTATTAAAAACAAAATAACTCTGAGGTTTAAAAAAGTAATATTTTTATATCATTTTGATGGCGTACACAAATTTAATTTTCCATTCATTGGGTGGCCCGATAGACTAGATGATATAGTGCTGGATTATCTATTTGAGGATTGAGCGTACGATTCCCGCCAGAGACTCTGGGTGTAACTGCAGACAAGCAAAACGCTTCGCAGTTTGTTTCCAAAAAAAATTCCCTAAAATGCAATAAATGCATATTTTAAGAATTTGTAGGTCATATTTTGATTTTTTTTAATCATATTTTCTAAGCACACCTCCAAAGTTTTTAAGACTTGGCTACAGAGCAATAAGATTCAAGTACTTCATTGGCCTGCTCAATCTCCCTATCTCAATCCTATTGACAACTGTGACAGATTTAACAATGAAAATAAGTCGTGAACATTGCCGAAATATGAATCGGCATTTTTCACGATTTATTTCATGCCATTAAAATAGCCTGGAAAGGAATATCGCAAGACACCATAAAAAACTTAGTATCTTCTATGCCTAAGAGATGTGCTTGTGTATTCCAAAATAAAGTAGGTATTTGCAACAAAATATTAACTAAACACTTTATTATATTATATCCATGAAGGGGTGCTTTAGTTTCTATCTTTAAATATTTTTTTTGTCATTTTATAGAAAGATTTACTTTAAAAGTAATTGTTTATCAATAATAAATATATTAACAAATGAAAATAATAGAAATTTATAACTTTGTTTTTATTTATGGCCGATACTGTACATACAGTGGTGGCCAGGTAATTAAGACAAAAATTGTTTGCTAAATTCCATGTGATTCTCAATTATTTTTTCAAATATTTCCACAAATATGTATGCATGAGGACTGTTTTAACACGCAGGTAAGTTTTATTCAATTGTGTCAATTCATACTAGGGATGCCAAACGGGACTGGGTTTTACAAATCCCGGGATTCGGGATTTTAGAAATGTAAATCCCGGGATCCCGGGATTTTTCGGGACCCCGGGATTTTTCGGGATCCCGGGATTTTTCGGGATTTCGGGATTTTTCGGGACTTCGGGATTTTAGTTAAACGTCAAAAACATCAAATTCAACAATACAAACTATTGATTTCATTAATATATTTAAGTACAAATATAACAAATCAAAAACTAATGCATTAAATTAAAATAAATGGTCCATGATTTCCCCTAGCTCCATACAATTGTCCCCCGGAGTACTGTTTGAGCAGGCATAAATATATTGATTATGCGGCAATCCTTATAAAATTTTGCACAAAATAAGTTGTAAGTACTCTGAAATTATACTGTAGAGTACTGCGGAAATCGGACTACATTTGCCCCTAGTCCCCTTCAGAAAATAACTTGAACATAAATTTCATAAAAGTGTAAATTGTGTAAAAGCCTGTCAAGACGTGCTGCTCCCTGATTCAAATGAAAAAATCTGGCTGCGTTTGGATTTGAAGCGAGATTAGTATTATAAATATGCTGAAATTTGGCTTTCTAAGTATTTTGGGTGCTTCAAAAATCTTCCTAAAATATCAAAAATCTCATAATATTTCGGGATTTGTTAATCCCGAAAAATCCCGGGATTTTCGGGATCGGGATTTCGGGATTGGCATCCCTAATTCATACATATTCACCACGAAAACATCTACAACTTCTACAACTTGCCCAAAATTTTTTTTTTTAAATAAACATATTTTCCCACATTTATATCATTATATTTTTATTATTATAAAATATTCGGACCAAATTTCGTATTTTTAGTTCCATTAGTTTCGGTCATATAATGTTATTAACAGTAGATGTTCGCTGTGGTGGGTCAACGTATTTCCACATATCTTTGTCCATATATGTTGTACCGATTTTTCCAAACATTTTTGAGAAACTAGAAATACTAATAATAAATTTCATACCCTTAGGTCCTTTTGTTTTGGCTCTATCGCACTTAAAATTCAGTTGATGAAAAATATTCAAGTATTTATCTTAAATAGCAGTCCACCACTGTATATAGTTGGTTATATAGTTGGGCTTGACCGACTGACTATACTTTCCTACTAGTTTTTTCTTAATTTTAGTCTTTTGGTATTTGCTCGAAAATTCAAAATTAGGAAACCAAACAAACGAAAATACTTCTATATATTTCCACTCTATTGTTTACACGAAACCAACTGTATCTATGTGTGTCTGTTTTTGAGTGTGTGCAGCAGAACCCACCCAGCAGTTAAGCAAGTAGTCAATGTATCCCTTAAAGACAGTAATTGTCACAAATGTCTTATCACTTGGCTGACTCCAATTTAGTAGTGCAGAGAGAAGACAATTGGTTACTTTATATATCCCAAGTAAGCTAGCGTGGAGACAATTGACACTTTAGAGTCTCTAAGCGTAGTCACTTTAAACGTTTTGTGAGTAATTCGTACAAACTGGTTTTATACAAATTGTGTTGATATAATTCTCATACAGTTTATTTTTATTTTTGCTTAAGTATACTGATATCCCATGTATCATAGCAAGAAGTCAATAGTCACTTTAGTGTATGTTAGTAACCTATGGTGTAATAACTTCAAGCATTTTTTGTACTGCACTTTGACTACTTTCGATCAGCTATCAGATAGTCATATTGTAATCAAAAGGGTTGACCCCCTGCTTAGGACATGAACGTGTTAAAATAACTAGTCCAGTAGCTGATCAAGTAACCAGTTACAAAGCTAGTAAGGTAACTGACGCTATGTAACCAGTATGTGAAACCAATGCGTTGCCTACTTAGACCAGCTATTAGACAGTCCCATTGTAATCAAAAATAGACAATTGACTCACTGCTTAGGACATACCCGTGTTAAAATGACTAGTCACGTGGCTATTGAAGTAACTAGCTCCCACCCTAAATGATGGTTAAAATCACTAGTTCGGTACTGTCTCCTAGAACTGCTGGGCATTTAATATGTATGTATGTATGAAATGAATGTGATATTTCTTAAGCCATCGCTTTTCCTCTTTTATTTTTGTTTTTTGAGAAAACAGGCCTACTGCTAAAAACATATAAATTCTAAGCAATTCAAGCTGTCCAGCAACAAGATTTGTTATTGTTTTTATCTATTTGTGTGTTAAATCCATTAGCATCATAAAATATATCAACCAAAGTAACAATAACTGATTCATTCATTCATTTGTTCCATTCATTAGTATGAAGGTAAAAAACTAAACAAAATTATATTAGTTACTTTCCCAATATAACTACATACTCACAAAAATCAAATAATATGTGTGAACGTACAAAATATCAAAATACTCATACATACATACAAACAAAAATATACACATACATAGTTTAAATTTGAAAATTTGTCAAACCAATTAGTTAACGCGTCCTAAAGTAGACACGTGAAGTTAATTAATATTTACCAAATAACTATTCACATTTTCTCTTGTTACTTTTATTGTACTTGTTGGTGGCATCTCATTTGAAATGAAAATATGTACATATCTACTATTTGTATTTCATTAAAACAGATCAAAACTTCTCAACTTGATTTTCGTTTAATCTCCAATTAAATGCTTGGAGATAAATAGTAGACAGTTTCCAGTTAGTTAAAAAAATTAAAGTCTAAATTTCGAATTTTAAGCAATATTCTAACTGTGAAAATTTGTGTGAAATCGGCTAATGTTAACCCGTAGCTAGAGTTTTTCATTTCCCGGGAACCCGGGGGAATTCCCGCTAGAACAAATTATTCAATTTTAAGAATGCAGGCTTCGTTATAAATTTAAAAAAAAAATCCAATAAAAATTTGATATGATATTCTAATTTTGGTTATATATTTACATCCCTGTTACCATTTGTCATTTGTATCGGAATGGCTAAAATTTTCAATAGATTTTGTTCTACCTTCGTTAGATTCCAATTAATTCTGTTAATTCGCAAAAAATCAATATTTTATTTGTACTAATTTTGAATTGGCAATGTGAAATTCAGTTTTACATATACATATATTCGACCTTTATTCAATAATTTTCAATAATATTTTAATTAGATTTTATCTAATGTGGGCTTCCAAGGTCCTTATTATATTTAAATGTAAGTAAACGAAATTATTTAATTTTTCATTCGTCGCGACGTTTCGCTGTTTATTTTTCAGCATCTTCAGGGATAGTTTTTATTAAATAAATATATTTCTTTAGTCAATTTTTTACATTTAAACAATCAAAGTTTTTACACTACGACATAAAAACACAAAATAAATAAATGCAAAATTGCAATTGGATATTGTGTTGTATTACTTGTTCCCCATGGTAGACAATATTATGAAATGTGGATGGCGTACATATATCTCCAAGAGTGTTTTTCGTTATAAAGTGTAGCTGTTTTATTGGCGAATTCTCTAAATATGTTTACATTTACCATTCTGCTGTATGTTAGAACTTGTAATATGATTTTCAATCGTCTTATTAATAGATGCTTCCCGTCGTTTGAATTTCATTCTTCTGTTTGTCGGTTGCTCGATTGTGAGGCCTGGCTGAAGATATTTTTCTTGAAATTGTCTTGTTTTTTTTCTAAACGAACCAAATTCCAAATCATAACCCAATTTCAGAATTTGCTCCATAAAACGTATTCTACGTATTGTGAAGAGAGGACAATCCAAATACGCAAGTCTTTTGGCATATCATACAACTTGACGATGACTTTGTATAAAGCATGTGCAACTTTTCCATCAAACATTGTGAGATACGTTTTAAAATTTACTTAGATGTCTTGGTCGTCAAATTGAAATATTACTTGTTAAAGTTCTTTGATATTTTATTTTTTGAACTTATTAAGTTATGAAAGAAGATGTTTTCTTTTTGACTTCGAATTCTATTCGTCTTTCATTTTTCCATACATAAATTTCTGTTGACGGCCCACAGCCGGTATAGCTTTTTGTTAAGCGCAATAGAACGAATGAAACCACTATTTTCAGCATTACATTGTTTCTGACCAGAGGATCTATCACATCCTATTTAGAAATTAAAGTAAAGCTGCCATCTCCAAGCTTTTTCAAATGATCGGCATCAAGCGTACGTAACAATCCACATATGTAGGTCTTTCGAGACACTTTTTTTGTCCAAAACTAAAATATTCACTTATATATGTATATGATATTCACTTATATATATTAAAAACAAAAAAACATAAATTTTATTAAGTTTTTAATAATTAAATTTTTTTTCTTGTTTTTAACTTCCACTCTGCCAAACTCTGAGTAAATCATAATTTTTGAAGCAAAAGTTTCCTGAAACAAAAATTCATTTCTTAAAAATAAACAAAAAGTTGCAGTTATATCACTGCAATTGTGTGCGTTTTTGGTTCATTGAATATTTTTTTATAAAAAGTTAAAATCAGTGATTTTTAGGTTATGAAAGTTTTTTTTATGTAATTTCTTATTACTATAATTTTTATTGAATATTTCAATATTAAAAATTTAAATACTTATCATCGTCATTAATATCCATAACTAACAGATTTAAAAAGTTTTTTTTTTGTGTAACATGTGACTCATATTAAAAAAAAACTGCACTAGGCACTTAAAACATTGAACTTTCTCACTTCATAAAATAAAGGTTAACTGAAGTTTGTAAAATCAAATTATTTATTTTTGTTTATCTGAAGTTTTGAGTTTTGGCAGTATATTCAAGAATATCTTGCAAATTTATTTCTGCTGAACTTCAAGTGACACTTATAGCAGTTTGTGATGGTAAGCCCTCATTTTTGACTGATACTCTGCAAAAGTCCCAAAATTCTTCAAGTGGAAAGCTTGCACAATTCAATTTTAAATCCCAAACTAGTGCGAACGATTTTTCCCTTGCTTTGAAAGCATTCAAAGAAATATTTTTCGAAATTGCTACAATTTCTTATATCGTTTACAGATTTCTATTGAAAATAAATAGCAAAATCTCTTTAATAAGTAACTCAGCAATTGTTCAAAATCTAATGAATATTAATTATGAAAGCATATTATATATACTCTTTCTTCCAATTACCTATAATACAATTTATGTAGTCTTACTATTTTTTTAAATCATAACAAATACTGATCTAACCTCTTACAAAAGGTCAAACATACCTGTTCATATTTTAAAAGGTAACAAAAGTGTGTGTCGCACTAGTTTTAAACCATTTACCTGATATTTAAATTTTTTCAAACATTTTTCACAGTTATTTTCAGGTATTTAAACTATATCTGTGGAGTTTGGACAAAAGATCTTAAGTCGAGATAAGAAAATACTTAGTTTTTTTTTATAATAAAACTAACTTTTCAAAACGCCCCGTTTACACTAATATGCGTCTTCCTACGAATATTAGTTTCTGAGATATCATGAAAAAACAGATCAACTTATTTGGAGTTGTTGTTGATTTGTTTTTGACAAAACAACTTAATTCGCAAAAATCTGTTGAATTCTATAATTCTTTGAGAGAAATAATAAAGTTCTTTTAGGACAAAATTCCACTTAAGTTGTTTTGTCAAAAGTTCACAGATATGTATTTTATACTACGACTGTTAATTTTCTTTTGAAAAATACGCTCTATATGTGGGCATATCGGGAAGGAACTCTTTATATTTAAAGTTATTTATATTTAGAAAACAAATATTTTTTATATGATTTTTATATTAATTACTTTAATATTGGGTCTCAAGACTTATTTAAGATGAATTTTTTATGCAAGAAATTTTTATGAGGGCTAGGATAAATATGTGAAAATTATCAAAGAACTTTGATTTTACTTGGCCAATTTTTATGATTTTCAATACCAATTTCATTAAATTCGGTTGTGTTATTTAAAATTTTTTTTTTGAAATTTTAAGAAAAATTTGTTTTTAATTTTTTTTTTGCTGAAAAAAAATTCGGGTTAAAAAATATTTTTTCCGATTTTGAGCCATTGTAGGTCCAACTTACGTCGTTGCAAAGATCTTTGAAATATCTATCATTAGATATCCATATTGTCTATATTATTGACTTAGTAATCCAGATATAGGTCAAAAATAGGTAAAAAAATCGAGGTTATTATTGTTTTTTCCTCATATCTCAGCCATTTTTGCTGATTTTTTGAATGCATGTCTGACAGAATTATTGAAGATTTGGATCCCGAAGATATCTGGGGTCTTCAGAAAACTGATTTTAACAGACAGACGGACATGGCTTAATCGACTCCGATATCTATAAAAATCCAGAATATATGTATATACTTTATACGGTCGGAAAATTATATTGTGGAAATTACAAACGGAATGACAAACTAATATATACCCTTCTCACGAAGGTGAAGGGTATAATAATGGTACAGACATTATTGAATTTTGACAGAATTAAACTACGATTGTGACAAGTGTGAAGCACAAAATCTTTAATCTCGTTTAATTTAGTATTTCAAAAAACTCACCGGAATGAACATATTTTGTTATTATTATCCTGGAATAGAAAAATTTAGGGATATTAGGAACTGTAGTCATTATATTCCTGGAAAAACTAAATTTTAATAATAATTCAGGATAATATTACAAAATCAATTTTACTGAAATCGGGACACAAAACCCATTTTAAGATCGGTGTCATAGGTAAAATGTTTGAATATTAGGGATTTTTTTTTATAAAATTACATACATACATATATTTTAGTCAAAACTAAATCTTTGCTGTACTTTATGGTTAAAAACAATTACAAAATTGGAGTTTTGTAAATGGTACAATAAAAGTATTATGAATTTTAGGATGTTGAAAATAGCCTTGCACAAAATTATTTTTTTTTTTTTGCAAAAATAGAAAAAAATTTAATATTTTTCCTAGTAACAAACTTCAGAGCCAATGCGTTACTAGATAACATTATCCGATTTGACTCAAATTGGTGCAGTTTTTATCAAGTTTATTTATTACAAATTTTGGACTTGTGACATTCTACTTATGTCGTTTTCATTATTTTTTCATTTCATATATAAAACTTCTCTGAGTGCAATAGACAACAACAAAAAATATGTGTTGGTGTTGTACATTATTTACGTGTAACACTGACTGACCATCACATTATTGTTTTTGTCTGGCGTGTAGATAGATAGTGTTTTTTTCTTCTAGTTATGTCAGTGTTTGTAGCAGTGATGTTCAAAAATAAAAATGAAAATATTTGGTGAGAGAGCTACCCAGCAAACATAATGTCAAACACTTAAAATAATAACAAAATGAAGAAAGTTAAAATTTAGAATTTTTGTCAAATAAAACCAATTTATTAAATGAATATAATTTAAATTTTAAGGAAATGAAAGAATATACATTATACGGCCGAAATACTCTCAAATTTTTTATTTATTTTTAAATTTGTTTTTTTGTGTTCAATTGTAATTGAAACGCGTGTGTTTGCTATGCTTCATCCAAAAACCAACCAACAACAATGCTTATTGAATTTCTGAAAAAATGAGACATTTATTACGCTCTTTAAAAGAGCGTAACAAATGTGTTTAAATTTTTTAAACAATTGTTGTATGGGATGAACATCACTGGTTTGTAGTATCAGTTCCTATTGTTGTAATCTACAACATGATCCTCATAAGATTCTATTTTCATTTGTAGTGTTTTTTGTTGTGTTTTATTTATTTTATGTCTAATAACGGAACCAAACTTAAACTAAAGACTAAAAGAAAATTAAATTTAAATAATGACACTCTCCACTCCACATCACCACCATGCACGTTAATTCCGATAATTATGCATATAGTTTCCTATTTTGTGACATCACACACACAGATTTCATTCATTCGTTCATTCACAAAAAGCACCAAACTTAAAATATTAGAAATTGTAAGAAACAATAACAACTAATAAACTACACACACGCACAGTGGAGCAAACTTGTATGTCCCTAGATAAATTACCGAAACGACGCAAATCGAAGTACGATTTTCCTTACATTTGTATTGATTTTCATTTACTTGGTTCTGAGATTCATAATTTTAGATTTTTCAATCCTAACATTTTCATATTAGCGACGCAAATCGAAGTAGTAACGACGCAACTTCGAAGCCATGCGACGTAAACTCAAACAAAAACGACGCAAATCGAAGCACTAACGACGCAACTTCGAAGTCATGCAACGCAAACTAAAACAAAATCGACGCAACTTCGAAATCACAGACATTTTAAAAAGACGCAACTTCGAAACGACACAGACCGAAGCGACGCAAACTGGTGTATTGGTGTATTATATCTTCATTATCTAGTTGTAGTTTCCTGAAGTTGAAAAATATAAAAAAAAATGAATGAAACGAACAAGAGTTTTTGTTCTTTTTGCAATTTTTAAACCAAATTTAAGTTTTTGGATTTAGAATTGTAAAAACGAACTTTTCAACAGATATGGAGCAGTAATATGGTTACATACACCGTCATACATCGCCATCCGATAGAAAGTTATAAGGTGCACAAGGTAACTGATATAATTATGCTTGTGCAACTGATGTGCCCTCATTAAAACAGCGTATGAATGAAAAAATTAGCGTGAATAAAAAAAAACTATTTATGCGCAGCACCTCAAAAATTGGAGACAAAATATTAATATATATGAGTGCTCCCAAAGTTTCAAAAAAAGTTTCATATATTGTTCTATCTATTTTTATTAACAAAATTGGTGTAAGATAGTCACAAAATACTGTGTGATAAAGTGATAGAATTAAACAAAATTAAATTATTGAAATAGATTTTTGTAGGCGGAAAACGAGATGTTTTTATCCCAGCACATTTTGCTGAGGAAGATCCAAGATGCTTCGTGAAAGTTTTCAAAACTGAATGCAATAGTAAGCTTTTAATAAACTTTATCGATTGACAAATGGTACAAACATTTTATATGAGTTCTTTGTAAGAAATGTAAAAAACCAATTATATTGTCATAATGTCCTAATATTTCACAATGGTTTGATAAAGTTGTTATTGCATTTCAATCCAAAAATTTCCTAAAATAATACTACTCTGTATGCTATGTTTATTGTGTTACCGTAACCAACCAGCCTAAGAGTCGGTTAAGCCGAGCCCCCGAGTAGTGAAATATTAGGAAATATTTGTTATGAAATTGCAGCACTCACAATTCGGATGATGTTAATCCGTCCACAAATATTATTTATCATATATACTTTCAATCATGCCCACTGTGACAATCAAATGTATCTATAGAATGTGACTCCCATTCATAATAAAATGTTTATGCTCTGCTCTGCCCTGTTGCTGTGATGGGATGGGTTGTATGTATCTACCTGTCTCTAGAGTAGTGTTTGTATGGATGGACAATAAATATTCATAAGTTAACAAAAAGAATTGTAGGTTTTTTGACAATAAAAATTAAAAAAAAAAAATAAAAAATAATCTGATTTTTATTGTTCAAGAAGTTAATATTGTTTTATTTACGACCTAAAACTCTAACACATGATGTTTGTTTAACACAAACAAAAGCTTTTGTTTAGATACAAAGTATTAATTTCTTTAGTTTTTACAAATTAATACCCTCTGATACTCTATCACACACATTTTGGTGTTAATAATTTCCATATTTACTTAATTTAAATCAAAAACAAAATACATAAATACAAAAGAATTGATACCAAACGAGGAATAATAGTAAACTATCTAATAATAAATGATGGAAAGCAAACTCGCTCGTACTCAATCTACTCAGTTTAAAGCAGGGATGGCAAAATTGGTATGATTGTACTTTTTTTTGGTACAAATGGTACAATGTACTTTAATTTTGAAAATAAATATAACGTTAAACCAAATAATATATAAAACCTTTATAAAATAGCCCATTGTACAGAGACCAGCGCCGAACGGCTGTAACCCGGCTGAGCTGAGCCGCCGATAAATTTTAAAAGCCGCCGCCGCCGAAAATTTCTTTGGCTTAAGTCGGCTATGATCGGTCCATAATTAGTCATAGCTCCCATATAAGGCCCGCTTCCAAAAATCACTTTAGCGATTATAAATCTCATAAAAATGTTGGTATTAACAGAAATAACTTCCATATAGACATAAATCACACGACCTAATTTCATGGCGATCGGTCCATAAATAATCATAGCTCCCATATAATGCCCTAGTGTAGGGTACTATATGGTCGAGCTTGGCCGAACATACTTCCATGCTTGGTTTTATCTGCTGATTCAAAAAACAAAAAATTTGCATTTGCATATAAATGCTATACAAAAATTAAAAGTTCAACTTTAAGGCCCAACTTTAATCTGCATACACTAGTTTAAATCAGCTTAAGCAACTGTTCGAATCCATATAAAACGTATCTGACAAACTATAATGTACTTAAGAGAGTTTCGTCAAATTTCGTCAAATTTTATTTGCTTAAGCATAGAACGAAGTTGGTCGCACATTCCGTAAGTTTGTTTATTGTATACAAAGAAAATAAAGAAAAAATGAAAAGGATGAAGAAAATTAATTTATTTTCAACATAAATGTGCAAATGGGGCTAACTTGTTTTGAATGCACATAAGTACATTATGGCCACCTAAAAGTTTCTTTCGGATTTTCTTAAGCATTTGACAGTCTTTTCGTTCGGTTTTGACATTAACTTAAGCTAGCTTATGCATATTATAGTTGGGCCTTTAACCTTAAATTGCTCAACAACTGCTGAACCCATTTTAATGAAAAATTCAAGAAGTTATCTGTCCATCAAAAAAAAATTTCTAAAATATCTCTATCGGTCCAAAAGTTACAGAGTTTTAGCCGATGAAAAACGATAATGAGCCAGTGTGCACCATTTTGAAAAAAGTTCAAGAGTAATTTCATAAAATTTTTGGAATTTCACTTTTTAAATTTTTAGTTATTTAGAATTTGAGTAGGTATTCTTTAGTCGGCTGACAGCCGGCTTTGAGTCGCCACCGCCGATCATTTTTGTAGTCAGCAGTCGCCGCCGTGAACTTTAGTCGGCGCAGGTCTCTGACATTGTATAAATTTAATGTAAGCAACAAATGTATCACATGTACAGGAGTTGGAAATACTGATATTTGCACTATTTAAAAAGGTCCAAAAATTCTCAAATTAACTTTAATTTGTTTCCTATTAGGAACCTTAACTTTACCCCTGCAGTAGGTTGTAGCTCGTGATAAAATTTATCAAACCAGTTTTATAAATACTTTAAACCACCAAAAATTGCATGTTAATTGATTCGTATTTGGTCATCCAACCCATATATTATATATACAGTGAGCCTCAAAAGTGAGTATACACCAAAAATTATTTGATTTTTTTTAAGATAATGAAAATCTAAAATGAATCCACTGATTAAAATTTTAAAGTTTCGGTTTGTTGCAGAAATATAGATTCGGTTGTAAAAAAAAAATTAAAGTCGGAATATAATGATTTATATTCAAAAAATCGCAGGTGTTTAATCACTTTTGAGGTTGTGTGTATATTTTCAAATTTTAAGGAATCGGTTCTTAATTTGCCATCTCATTTATATTTTTTAGTTTTTCTCACAATTTGGATACAGAAAAAATTGTGACAGAAAAAAAGTACAATTTGTATTAGTGTATGGTACAATTATAAAATTTTATTTGCCATCCCTGGTTTAAAGTGTATTATGATCTACGGGTATAACCAGCATTAATGCAATTGAGACTTAATTTGGACGGACGGACGGAAAGTCAGACATTGTTATGATTTTCACAAAGAAAGAGTGAAAAGAAACAACGGTCACCGTTTAATTGTGACACAAATGCCATAAAGATAATTTTATATTCCCTGCTCTACATTGCACAAGATAGTTTTAGTAATTCTGTTTATAAGAAAATCTATATTTTCTACATATAAAAGAGTAACGTTACTGACTGACTGACTGATTCATCGGCTGAAGCTAGAATCATGAAATTTTAACTGTGTTTTTTGGAAATTCGAACCTTTAGGGGGTTAAAAAGGGTAAAAACTGGTAAATTCGGAAACCTTTTATCTTCAAAACTAATAAAGATACAAAAAAAACTAAAAATTGCACGTTACTCCATTTAAAAAATAAGCTGACAGGTGTTTCGTACTTTTTCGAAATTCGAACCTTTTAGGGGAGAAAACGGGTAAAAACTGTATTTTGGTACTTTTTTGGCACCCTATGTATCTTTTAAACCAATAAACATAGAAACAAATTTTATTATTCGAAGAATTTAAAAATGGCCATTTTCGAATGACCAATAATTCGAACTATTTTATGTAGAATAATCAAATAAAACAAATAAATAAATACAAACAAATAAATACATATTTAAATTTATTAAATTTCTTAAAATTTTTCATAATTCCAAATTTAAATAAGTTATGACTTATAAAAATTGTATTGTTTTCGAAATTCTACAAATAACTAAAGATGAAGGGAGTCTTTCGATCATTTAAGGGTCTAAACATGACAGGGCGGCCGTGGTGTGAACATATGCTGGTGAAATATTAGCAGAATCGCAATTAATAATCAAAAAATTAACATAGATTTAAGTGGTGTTGAAAGAGATGGCGAATGTGATTTTAAATCGGTCGTCGAAAGTAATGTTGAGGATGACATTTTCTACATACATGATGTTAAACATCTTTGTCTAACATGGTAATAAACTTTTTGAGTATTTATAAATGCAATCATGCACTTTCTGACTTCACATGCACATCTGACAAAATGGAAACTAAAGGGTTTGCTAGGCAATTATTTTGTAAATTGTTCGGAGGGAATCTGATCACAATATTTCTGATGAAAATTTAATGATGTACTTTGTTTTCGAATGTTTTTTAACATTATCAATACTTGAATTGTTAACTTTAACGTTATTTTTTGTTTTTCTTTACCAATAAATTATTAAAAAACCCACATCAAAACTTCATTCTTTACTTTTTTTAAAACATTTCAATTATTCGAATAATTCGATTAATTTTAAACGTGTGATCAAATTATTCGTACAAGTTAAAATCTCTTATTCGAATTATTCGTTTTATTCGAACAAGAGAAAAATCGAATAATTTGAATACCCTAGTATCTATGCTATTTAAGTAACCTTGAGTAATCTGTGTATATTTCCCCAGCCAAACATATTTTTTTTTTTTTAATTTTTCACCTTTTGACAAATTTGAAGATGTTATTTTTAATTCAGCATCATCAGTATCCCGTTTAAGTGACCAGCAACAATTCTGGGGCCAAATTACCGCATTCTTGATCGAATGAGTTATCGTATCGAAAAATGATTTCGATATCGAAATTATGATAAAATGTACTAAATTTCTTGCTCTATATCGAATGCCATAATCTCAAATAAGAAAATTACGAAGAATTTTACTCGATATCGAATGCGGTAATTCGGCCCCTGAAATCATTTTTATTATATTTTTAGCTTCAAAAAGTATTTCCATAGCAATCATTTCTTGGTGAAAATTGTTCATATTGTCCATCGCAGAACTTGCACAGGCAGCCCATTTCAGTTATCCGTTCTGTGACTACCAAGAAAATTATCACAGCGTTTTCCAACAGAACTGTCTTGTTCATAAAGTTTTCATCTCTCATAATTTTGCAAATTTGAGGTCCAATGAAAATACCTAAAATTCAAAAATTCATCAGAACAAGTAAAAACGATAAAAAAAGAAGTAGGATTGTTTGTAATAAAAGAAGAAATTGTTTCATGTATTTTACCATTAGATGCAGTGATGGTAGAATGACAGCCTTAGTTTAAATTAATGGACGTTTAAATTGATTCTGCTTTGCGTATACCTTTTTTAATCTGACCTCACATTTTCTCCATCATATCAGGTTTTCGAAATACATATCTTAGCTTAAAGTTTGAAGAATTCACCTTTTTTCATCAAATGTAACAAAAATGTTAACAAAAGCAAAACACATGTAAAATTTACACTCAAAAAAATATATATTTTTTGCTTCAATTTGTTATTACAACTCCGAAACTACTGAGACGTTTGAAACGCAATATATATACGATAATTTGTAGATAGCATGGGGAAAATGTTTTCAAAATACATTCAATCGAAAGAAGAACATTAACTACTCAATTTTATGTATATCAAACAAAAAAGTAATTACTTTTTATAAAATATTGTGAAAATGAGCGAATTCACTTAATTGTGAATAAATTCGAAAATAATCAATCGATTTTTATGATCGATATCTCATTTTGTTGTTATTATATGCGGCTTTACGACAATGTAATAAACCTGAACAATTTCTGCCGTTTTCGATTTTTCATGAGTTTTTTTATAACACAAAAATTTGCTATTTTCACGTAAAAAATATATTTTTTGAGTCAGTTTGATTTTAAGCAATATATAAACAGATTAAAGGTTATGTAAATTTGAACTAAGTTTACGTCAATAATATCGGACTAACCTTTTTAGAGTATATTATGTGGAGAAACATTAAAAAAAAATTCACAATTTTAGAAAAACTAAATTTTTTGGAATTATAAAATTTTACAAAAATTTTATTAAATTTAATCTGGGGTAGAAAATGCATTTCAATTTACCAATTCTCTAAAGTATTCTTTGAATTATTACGGAGCAATTGTAATAAATAAACTTGAGCCAGATTAATTTTACTAAAAACCTGTTTCTCTTGTTTGAATGATATGAGTTTTATATTTTAAACGGAAAAATATTTATTAAAATCGGTTGGAAAATGTCTGAGTTACGGTAGTTTAAAATAAGGATGATGCTCCCCAACTAAAGCAAAATACTGTCAGCTATGTTAAAACAAAAATAATACGCAAGCATTTGCATGAAAGAAATGAAAAAAGTCGAAAAACATGTTATCACCAGCTACATTAGTATGGTTTTCATAAAAATAAGAAACAAATATTTTATGCCTCACGATCAACTTAGAGAAAATGAAAATTTGTTGATAAAAGAGCTTTGCAAAAGTTGTGAAATAACGATATTCTTAAAATCATAGATATATGCTTTAGCTTTAAAACAGAAGATACCTTTGGTACCTTTTGTTATAAAAAAATTTTAATTTTTTTCACGTTCTAAGTTGATCAATAGGCAGTAGAATATTTTTTCTTATTTTAGTAAAAAATCATACTAAAATAGCTTTCCAAAACACGTACGTAAATAAAAAATCAACTAAAAGAACAAGTAAGAAAGTATGGTCGATCAAGCCCGACCATAAATACTCTACACTGAGTAAATGAGCAAAAACATTTTTAGTAGGTAATTTCAATAATTTATTTTCGTAAATGATTTTCGGAAGATGGCCTTATATGGGAACTATGACTAATTATGAAGCGATCACCAAGAAATTATGTCTATATGAAACATTTTTCTATCGAATTTTATGTGAATACCAACATTTTTAAGAGATTTATGCTCGTTATGGACCGATCATCATAAAATTACGTGACATCAGTTCCGTATATATAAAACTTATTTGATGCGAAATGTCCCTATATAAATTAAACAGTTATGACCGATAAAGCTTAATTTCGGGAGGACATTTGTATGGGAGACGAAATAATGAACCGATTGAGCCAGTTTTAATATGCCGAATAAAATGCATGCACCAAATTGGATCGTAATTGTGATCTTTACTTTGAGAACAAGGTTTACAAACATCAGCACCCCACTATGATTGTGTAGGGTATAATTAATGAGTAATGCCAATTTTTATTTTTTTATGGAATGTAGTAGAAAACTACTAATTGTAGTTGATGAAAACAACACCATAATCAAAACTGGAATACTTCCTGAATCTACCTCAATATTCACATCAGAAATAACAGCCATAGAAGAAGCAATCAAACTTAAACCATACGAAGTGAACCTCCTAATTAGGGTATTAATTCGACTAATGATCGTTCGATTAATCGAATAATTTCTTTCGAATAATTATTCGAACAATTTAAAAATGGCCATTTTCGAATAACGAATAATTCGAACTATTTTATGTAGAATAATCGAATAAAACGAATAAATGTTCATATATATTTAAATTTATTAAAATGCTTAAAATTTTTCATAATTTCAAATTTAAATAAGTAATAATGACTCACAAAAATTGTATAGTTTCTGCAATTCGACAAATAACTAAAGACAAAGGGACTTTCGATCACAGTAGATGAGTGTTCCGATAGCTCCTTCTATAAATATATAAATATTGCTGCAAGAAGTTAGAATTCTAAAAACAAATCTTTCAAAATTTTTAACTTAGCACTTGAACCAATGAAAATAAAAGATTCGGAATAAAATATTTGTTAATTAGCTGGCGAAATATTAGAAGAATCGCAATTAATAATCCAAATTTTAACTTAGGTTAAAGTGGAGTTGAATGTGATGGAGAATGTGATTTTAAAACGGTCGTCGAAAGTGATATGCCACGATCTTAAAATATATGTCTAACATGGTAATAAACTTTTTGCGTATTTGTAAATGCGTCAATCATGCACTGTCTGACTTCAAATTAGCCACGTTCACTGACAATGATATCAAACTTTGGACAGATTCCCTTTATTGTGTAATTCCCCAAGACCACTTTATTAAGCAAAGATTCTGCAACGTTGATAGAACTTGATGTATAATACAATTTGTTATACATAAATAATTAAGAAATAGTGAATAATAAATTTACTAAATAATTAGTTACTCAATTTAAAACCCTAATTAATGAACGACATAAACAGGTTCTTAATACGTTTATATTGTATTTGAATTCAGGATCATGTCCAACTATCTAAAATTTTTTAAAAGGATAGCTCCAAAGCGGAAACTAAAGGGTTTGCTAGTCAATTGTTTTGTAGATTGTTCGGGATCAGAATATTTCTGATCAGAATATTTTTGTTTAAAATTTAATGATGGACTTTGTTTTCGAATGTTTTTTAACATTATCAATACTTGAATTGTTAACTTTAACGTTATTTTTTGTTTTTCTTTAACAATAAAATATTAAAAAGCCGACATCAACTTCATTTTTTACTTTTTAAAAAAAATTAAATTATTCGAATAATTCGATTAATTTTAAATGTGTGATCGAATTATTCGAACAAGTTAAAATCTCTTATTCGAATTATTTGTTTTATTCGAACAAGAGAAAAATCGAATAATTCGAATACCCTACTCCTAATATGCACTGATAGCCTATCATCCGTTAACGTTTTGAAATCATATAAGCACTCTGATCCTCTAATCTCACGCATCAAAGAAAATCTTATTCTCAGCAAACACACAAAAATACTGTATACACCGGCTCGCATGAGCATTAAAGGAAATGAATTTGCAGATACGATTGCCAAAATCACCAAATCCCCAACCATATTGATAAATAACTTTACAAAAAAAGATATCCAAAATCTAGTAAAAATAAAACAACATCAAAACATTAACACTTTACTTAATGCATACTACAAAAAAATAAACCCTCTTTTACAAAAACCAACATATCCTACCAACTTTACAAAACAACAACACAAAATGTTTACTAGGCTGAGACTAGGCCACTCCAAATTAACCCATGAAGACATCCTTAAAAACAGCTGCTCAAAACCCGTATGCCCAAACTGCGGCAACATCTTAACTATGGATCACCTCTTATCTTGCTTCAACAATAACAACCAAATCACATCTTTAACGGAATCCATACAGAACTTTGACTTTAATCACCTAAGAAAACATCTACCTCAGGATATAATGAATAAATTATAAACTATTTTATACTTTTTATATAACATCTTTTTGTAATCAATTAACTTCGTAAATACTTAAAATCTTACTTTTTCAAAGGCGAAGGCCCTGGCAGCCAGTCCTTTTTTCTCTATATTTTTTGTAAATTAAATTTGCATTAAATAAATATTAATAATAATAATAATAATAATGTTTAAAAGATAAAACTCATATCCATCAAAGAGTACAAATAAAATTTTTTGGAATAAAACCATTGATTATTGAGTTTTCTTCAAGTTTTAATTAACATCTTCTTAATTTTTGATTTATACAAAATTTAAAAAATAAATAAATTAACAGAATTAATTGGAATCAAACGAAGGTAGATCAAAATCTAATGGAAATTGAATACAAATGACAAATAGTGACAGGTTTGTGTATATCCAAAATTAGAAATCGAGTCAGTTTATCTCTTTATATTAAATTTTTATTGGATTTTCTTTATTTGTATCCAATTACATTGCAATTAGATTTTTAACGAAGTCGACATTCTTAAAATTTAATAATTTGTTCTAGGCGGAAATTCCCGGGATCCCGGGAAATTTCAAAATGAATATCGATTTCCCGGGTATTTTATTAACATCTTATAATCAAATTTTCATCTCCGAATGAATCGAATGATTGTTGAAAAATCAACTTTGGAATTTACGTTTATTCTATTTTTAGTAGATAAATTAAAAATTTTGAAATGAAAAACAAACTTTTTCATCCAAAGATTCATCCAAGTATTTCCTGACAATTGTTTATTTATTTAATTTAAAAAAAAATAATGCAAAGTGTTTTTAATAAAGACTTAGTTATTTTCAAATATCCGATAAAAGTATGGAGTACTGGCTGACCCGGTGCGCTTAGCCACCCCAATTAGATGAAAGAAATAGTACTATTAAGTCTCCCTTTGTGAATTAATAATAATTCAGGATAACATGTCTCTAGTTTCAAGTTTATTGGTTCATTTTAATGTGGATTCTTGCTCATTCGAAACGTATTATTAGAATTAAAAAAGTACCATAAAGACACACATTTTGTATTCCCCCACTCAGCATCATGAATGCCTAATTCCATATTTCTGGGCCCATTATTATTGAAAATGCAAAAGAAATGTACAATTAAAGTCACCTTTTGCGAATTCTAACCAAAGTGGAGTAAGTTCAGGTAATATGTATGGTATAGTCGGGTATAGCTACTTTTCTCTAAAACTAGGATCTCAGAAAATTCACATTGGGTGAGTGTACTTCATTTTTGCAGGTCATGGAAATAGTCAGTTGTAAAAAATGATCATTATCTTGTGGTAGACTTTTTTTATGATCTGTTAAAAATTTATTTTTTCTAAAATCACGTGTTTTAAACTTCATTAATTTAATTTTAAAGTCAAATGGGAATATTTTGTTATTGAATACCACATGCAACATTATTGCATATTTAGTACATATATTTAATTTTATAATAATTTCAATAAACCACGTGGTCGGCTAATGTGGTATAGCTAAAGAATTTCAAGCAAATAATATGCCAAAGAAATGTGAAGTATGAAAATGGGCATCGGATGATTTGAAGAGCTATTAGAAACAACAAATGGAATCTTTTTTTCGCATCAGTCATTCAATGTCTCCTACGAAGCGAAGGATGTATTGAAGAGCTTCTGGTAAGCTTGGTCAGCCGCCAACTTCAACCGCAACCATGGAAGATGATTTAAATAAAACGCAACTCATTTACAAATTAAAATACTATGTATCGGTTATGCGGTTTGGTATACAATATTAAAAGAACATGGTGTACCACATTACCCGCCAATTTTTTCAATGGCTTGTCTATGGGCTTTTTCTCTTTTTCCAAAATTTCTCTAAAACTTGAACTTAAAAGACTTGTTTACTTTCATAGATGTAAACCTAAAACTTGTAGTAGAAAACCAGCTGAGAACTGTTCCAATCGAATTAAGATTTTAAAAATTATAGTCAAATATAACATAGGTATACCACATTACCCGAACTTACTCTACTATTACAATAAAGAAATAGTACTATAGCCAACTATTATGTACATAAGTAAAATAATTTAATATAAGTACAACTAGAAGATAATTTGAAATCAAAGTATGTAATTTCCTGATTATAGGTACCTTTTTGAAGAACGAAAAAGTACTCCTTAGTTTGGTTTAGTACTCCTTATTCTTGATTATTCCTTTACTGAGAAGCATATTATCCAACATTAATGTATATAAGCTAACTAATTTAATATATTAAAAAAGTACCATTAAAAAAAATGTACCAATTTTCCTTTATCCTCATCAACAAGTCAAGTTTGAATTTTAAATTTGTCAGCTTTTCCTATATTATCAACTGATTTTGTTTCTATAATACTTGATATTTAATAAATTATCACAAAACCGACCGAAACCGATCGGTTTTCAATTTTTTAAAACCGAAACCGCGGTTTTGAAGTTCTTCGGTTTTTTGGAAACTCTATAAATACCTACTGATCAAGGTGTAAAAATTCTCCAGAAATCTCGTACAACTATGCAACTGTTAATATAAACCGGCTCAAAATAATCGATCTGATTTCGTTAATTAATTTCGAGTATATCTGTTACATACAATATATTTGTTTTTTTTTTTGTGCCAACATCTTTCCAAATTTCTTAGGCAAGTGTTACATTTTCCTATGATGGAAAATGTTAATTACTTAGAAGAGTGAAAAGAAATGAATAGAAAAAACTAAATATTAAAAATTAGTGTTCATGTGTGCGTATTGATGTACACTAAGCAAAATTAAATTAAAGGCGTCTCTTTATATATAAGATATTTAAATTTAAATTGAATTAGCAAAATCATAATATAATTCACTTACTTAGCACAAACCATAGGTGTAGAATAATTTGTTTCTGCTTAATTTCATTTAAATATCCATGAAGAAAGATCAAGGTGGTCTTTAATTGAATTTCGCTCAGTATATTGTGTGTGTACTCATATACATACATACATATTATTTACTTTAAATATGTGTAAATTGATGAAATAATTTATTTATTATTTAACGCTGATTGTTTGTCTTTTAGTCTAATGAGTTCACACAGACAGACACTTTTACATTTATTTAATCAGATCGTTCATTTACTTACTTATGAGTTCGAGTAGTCTATCGAACATTTTGTAGACGTACTTCTTTATACTTATACTTCGTATTAGTAGTGATTTTGTTGTTTTATTGTTATTGTTCGACCATTTCTTGTGCACAATATCGGACTAAACAAATAATTACACAGATCCAAACATACAACAAACACGGTGTGCAATTGTTGTTATTTTTTTTTTTTTGTGTTGTTAGAAATTTTGTTTTAAATAAATACAGGTGTTCAAATATCACTATAATTTGGTTACTTCTTTTTATTATAATTTAGATTTTTTGTATTTTTGTTACTTTAAAATAAAACCTTAGTTAATAAGTAACTCTTGCTTAAAAATAATAACACTCTGTAAATATTTGTTTACAGATCTTCAAATAATAAATTTAAAAAAAAAACCACTATGTAATTACTTGACTGATAATTATATATACACATATGTATGTATGTACTTCAGACGCATTGTAATCAGTGAGGAATTTAAGTTTCATATCATAATCTGAACTTCAGAGCTGCGTTTATAGCGGAAAATTACATTACATTATTTTTCAGTTATTGATAAAATAATGTTAATAAATTTCATATTTTCGCATTTATTAACAAGTAAGAGAACCGAATCTTAGATACCCTTCACCAAATTATACTTAAAAATCATTTTTTTTAAAACATTTTTAGGTAAACAAAATTTAATTTTTTTTCCCAAATTTTTTTATAAAGAAGTTTTTTTAAATTTTTCTTTTCGAAATTGTTTTTTAATTTTTTTTAAAAAAAGTTTTTAACAAAATTTTTGATGAAAAAAAAATTCGGGTTAAAAATTATTTTTCCCGATTTTGAGCCATTGTAAGTCCAACTTATATATATATACAGTAGTTTTGACTTGCCTGCCTTTCACTTAAGAGCATTTTGCATATAAGTGCACAAAACTTGTGCTTTGTATATTTATTTACCAAACTCTATATAAATTCGTTAATTTAAGTGCATTGTTCATACCTGCACATTTAAGATAAGTGGATAATACTTTTGGAAGCTATAACTGGTTTTCATGAAAAAAATTTCATTTAGCTGCTTAATACAAAATTAAATTAAATCAAAACAAAATAAGGAAAATAGGATTTTGAAAAAATTAAAAGTTTGCAACTTCTTAATAATTTGAAACGTAGCTAAAATAACAAATTTGTCGTTATGTTTAGACGGATAAATCACAAAGCTTCAAATTATTTGCCGTTAGCTGCTTTTTTGGGCAGTAAACTTAAATGCACTTACCAGCATCAATAAGCACGTAAGTGCATTAAGGTTAACTGCATTTTTATCTTACCTGCACAAAATATCGTGCAAAGTTGGTTGTGCAGGTATGAACAATGCACTTAAATTAACGAATTTATATAGAGCTTGGTAAATAAATATACAAAGCACAAGTTTTGTGCACTTATATGCAAAATGCTCTTAAGTGAAAGGCAGGTAAGTCAAAACTATTGTAGTAAGGAATTGAGCTCATTTGTGAAAATTTGTCCAAAATTTGGTTCTTCCCGAAAATTGCAAAATTCTGAAATGTGTTTAACAAAATTTTTAAAATTTTGAAAATGGAATTAAAAAAATTAAATTTTTTTGGTCATACCTGCGAATAGGTTAACGGTCTACGAAGACAAAAACTCATATACAAGTAAATATGAATATATTTTATGTAAAAATTAGCTTTCATTTTAATATTTCTCAAAATATGTTCATTTTATTCCTACATTTCCCAAATTAGATAGCTACTTCTTCAATTTTTCGAAAAAAAAAAATAAATAAAAAAATTTTTGACACTTTTTTTTCCTAAATCAAAAACTTTTTACAAAATATGTAAATGTTTTGTAACTCAAATTTTAAATTAAATTTTTTTAAATTTTTACACCCTCTAACTCAATGATTTCTTGATCGATCTTGTTGAAAAATTGTGCCTGAATTACAATCGAATAGGACTAACATTGGTGCAAATTTCATACCGATCGGAAGACATCGATTTATATGGAGCATAGGGCCTCAGTTAAGTGTCTATTAAAGCTGATATTTTGCAATAAATTGTTTTGTTACATTAAATAAAAAACAATTTGCATTTTTTTTTCTTCTGTAGACCATCTTAGCTTTCTGTTTTTCACGTTTTAGCATACTATTTTGAATTTAATTTTCTGGCCACACTGGTGGAAGCAAACAAACAAATACATACATACACACACACACACATCCACTCACACAAACTAATGCCACCGTTATTTATTGTGATGCTCCTTCTGTCGCATTGTGGAGTGGCTGGAATATGGTTTAGCGTGTTATATTGCGATGTTGTTGTTGTTGTTACTCCTTTTTTTACTTCTTACTTTTTTTTATTTATTTTCATTTTATATATATTACATTTATTTTAAATATGTATATTGCTCCACCCTTTACATTTTAACGAAGCAACAACATTAAATAAAAGACAGTGCCAACCAAAAGAAAAAAAAAGAAAAAAAAAAAAAAATCATTGCAAAAAACGCACAGCATCATCCAATCCTTAAGTGCTGCTGCCTCTGCTGCTTGCCACAGCTACAACTACATACATCCATACATACATATAACATGAGTAGACTACTGCGCACACAGAGTACTAAAAAGGAAAAATTATAAATTTTAACATGAGAAAAAACAAAAAAAATTTTAAATGAAAATGAAGGAAAAAACACGGCGACGTTACAAAATTAAACAAGAACGTACATTTTAAACTAAAAACTTTTTGTATATTTGGTGAGACTTGAAGGTTTATGAAAAGCAACAACACCTAAAAAGTATATTGCAACAACTACATACTACATACACTCACACATGTACAGACATACATACATACATACATACATACATACATACATACATACATACATACATACATACATACATACATACATACATACATACATACATACATACATACATACATACATACATACATACATACATACATACATACATATGTATATTAGAAACAAAATTCGCGTCTGCGTTACAAAAGACAGAATGAATGTAGGAAATATTTAAATGGCGAAATTAAATCTCAAATGCATCTACTAAATACACATACATATGTGGTACATACATACAAACATATTTAGATATGGATGTGTTTTAACCCTAATAAATTTACCAAAAGGGAATAATTACAATCGTAACTAGATGAGGGTGTAGGATTATTAGGTTCGAGTACACATTATCTTTCCTTCTTTTTTCTATCCCTCACAATCATTCATCTCCTATACATATGTATGCATTCCTAACATATCACCAAACTGAATATTTCTGAAAGTCCCCAAATATAAAAAAATAAAACCGATTACATTCGGTATGAGCACATTGAAGAAATTCATTGTAAGAAAACCGTTTCAAATTTGCAAGGTTGGTTACCGTTACCGCTAAAATAACCTTTTAGCTAGACGAAATATAAGCTTTTATCGTTAACGCGAAATAGTGTTGCCAGAACTCTTTCAGAGAAAATGGCTGAATGGCTACGAAACAATTTAAAATCTGTTGAATAAAATATGCTAAATTCAGAATTCTTATCTTTCTTTTACATTTACACTGAAATGTATGTCGAGTTGTGGACACCTAACCTTTGATGCCAACTAATTATGACCAAAACGCCCACTGCATTACCACAATTCTCTTGTAATTATGTACAGCTCGAAGATACAGGCAAATCCCGGTATAACGAATCTCACTTTAACGAAAATCCGATATAACGTACAACCAGATTTTTAATATTAAGTAACTTATATAACGGACGTTTCAACAATTTTGTACTCGACACAACAATCAAACGAAAGATCAAATTTTTAACATTGAAATTTATAAAAAGCTAACAAGAATAGCTCAAATAATCATCGAATCTCAAAAGAATGATGTGTATCCCCTTGAGGAAAAGGAGTTTAATTGTTGATTAGTCGACCAGAGGTAAAAACACATTCCAGAGAAATTGTTTGTTTTTAAACTTTTATTACAATATTGTTCCTGCCTTTAATGTCTAGGCTTTACAATAAGTAATTAAATCTTATAACTAAACAATTATTGTTCTCTCAGTGCAGAATGATATTTGGAGAAAGATATGAGTGGTAAATCAGCTCTATGCAGCCTTGATCTGTCTTGAGTTACTGTAAGTAGCTTGCGAGCGGGTTCGGTTGATGATGTAATTTTGACAAATAAGATTCACGAGTTTTTCTGAATTCATCCTTGACCAAAGGTAAATCTAAGTCTCCGTGGATGTTCTCATTTCATATGTTCTAAGAATTTTGGATTGTGCCCTCTGTATGAGATCTATACTGGTATTACTTGATGTTCCCCATAACTGGATTCCGTATGTCCAATATGGTTTTAAGACCGTCTTATACAGGATGACTTTGCAGTTAAGGCTTAATTTCGATTGATGGTGGATTAGCCAGTGTAAATTAGAAGCTAAATTACACCAGCATTGATCGCATAGTCGCTTGTTACATAATCGCCGCATTTTATCCTAAACAAGCGATCCAATAGGTAAGACTCTAGTATTTTGTGTGTACCTTTATTCCAAACCATGTCAAAAGCCTGGGCAACATCTAGAAATATAGCCGAACAAAACTTTGTTTAGTTCGAAAGATTTTCGAATCTCTCCAGTTAGGCGCTCAACTTGCTCAATTGTTCCGTGTTGCTTACGGATTCCGTAAGCAACACGGACTATTTACTATTTAAAAATTGTCCCTTGGATTATTATCTCAAATAGTTTAGACTAACAAGGCAATAAACTAATAGGTCTGGGTATCATTATAATTTGGGATATTTTGCAATCATTCGAAAATACTCCTAGAGACAAGATCGCATTGAATAATTCTGTGAGCACAATAATTGCCACAACTGGTAGGTTTCCAATCATGGAAGGTGTAATTAAATCATATCCTGGAGATTACTTAAGTGTTCAGCAAAAACTACGGCTTTATCCTTTGCATTACGTGCACAGGTACCATCAGATTTTCTTATCGGACTTTGAACCTCTACCGGTGGCTTAATGTTCTTTGCTGCCTTCCAAAGGGAGAAGTTTGTGTGCTTAGTACTGGTTAAACTTTCAATATATTTTCGATTTATGCGATCCTCTTCAGACTGAAGGGCGCTTTTTAGTTTCTTACTTGCAGCCTCTGCTTAGCTGCAGGGGTTGTGTTGCCAATCTGTTCTACATCTCCTCTTTTCGAGGAGGAGTCTATCAATTTCTGCATTATAAAGACACATTTTAGGTTTAGGAGTGATCCAAGGCCGAAAAGATTAATAAGCAATATAACAGCAGACTTATGTAAATTTCCTAATAACTTCACAACATAATAAGCTAAATTAGAATACAAAAATACAATGTTCATACATACGCCTATTTGACCGCAATGTTCCCTCATCAGTTCAAAGCGATGATGATGATGTTTCCGAAATACAAATGAAGCAAAATTTAAAAAACGAATTAGATTATTCAATCAATATTGAAAACATTTAAAATCACATGCTGAAAGTCGTTTTAAGTGGGAATTAGCTTTATTTGAAGCAAGTAGCAAAAAAATTATATTGTCTTTATAATGCTTTATTAACGATAAAGCCACCACCTGTTTAAAACGAATGAGTTTACTCGGTGTCTGAAAACTTTGCCACTAAAATAAGAAATCGTCAAATGACTTACTGAATGCATTTTGAAAACTCAATTTTTTAAACAAAAATAGTTTTTGACGAACATATAACATTATTTATATGAAATAATAGCGGTATTCACAATGTAGAGTACTTTCTCTAGCAAAGTAGCAGAAACCAAAAACAAAATACATTAGAACTACTTTTTTTACTTATTCACACTTTTTAAACTACATAGTACATACATATATGATGTAATTTTGTTTTGGAAATGAATTAAATTTTATTTTAAAATACATATGTATATTTGATTTAAAAAATAAGTATAACAGAAAAATTAACACAATGAAGCCAAAAACTGCATTACAAATGGAATTAAAATATTGATCGACAGTGAATTATAAAGGTACATTCACAATTTATAAAATTTTGTGTCACTTAATTGCTCTTTTGCTCTATTACCAGGACTAGAGCTCTACATCATGAATATCGCCAATATTTAATTTTATAGTAACAAATGATCTCCAAATATTTTATAAACATTTTTTTTTGGTTTTATGTTAGTAGAATGAATTGTAATGTATTGTTTTTCACTTTTTACTAGTGTTTTACGTTATGTTAAGCACAAATTTTTTTAGAACCCATTTACTTATTTAAAAAATAAAAAAAATTGTTGCTAACTTAATTGTTTCTAAAAGATTTCAACCCATTTCATAATATAAAAATACCAAAAAACCAATTTTTAAAAAAATGCGAAAAAGGCTCCTCAATTTGCGTTTACTATATTGCGGTAAAAGAGAATTATTGTATTATTTAAAAATGTTTAAAAAATTTCCCACGGACATAAATTACTTGTACCCAAATAATAGTTAGCTTATCCACATACGGCTTTTTTAATAAATAAAGAAATTTCATCAATAAAAAAAACAAAACAAGTTGAAGGCCGTTAAATTCCTCAACAACTGCTGAACCAATTTTAACGCAATTAAAGCTGGATAAAATTTCAAGGAGTTATCTGTACATTAATACTAAAATATCTCAAGCGGTTTAAAAGTTACAGAATGTTGACCACTGAAAAACTATTCCGAGCCACTGTGCATCCCACAGTCCGTCTGGTTGTCCACGTAAACCTTGTGCGCAAAGTGGTTTAAATGGTATAAAGGTTTAAATGGTTTAAATATGTCCATAATTTCACCCAGCCCCCATACAATAGTCCGAAATAGAATTTTCATGACATAAATGTCTGATTTATATATGTACCTACATAAATTCCTCCACAAATAAGTTTCTTATAAAAAGAAATCACATTTAGACATTTATTGCGGATCAATCCACAATTGACCATAGCTCCCATATAAGACCCGCTTCCAAAAATCACTTTAACGAGCATAAATCTCTTAAAAATGTTGGTATCTACTAGGGTATTCAATTAATCGGGTTTCAGGTTTAATCGGTTAATCGAGCAAATAATTAACCGAGGTTTATTTTTATTCGGTTAATAATCGGTTAATTTAAAATTATTCGATTAACCGAATAATTTCTATTTTCATTTTAAATTGAAAATACAACAACGAATTTTGTGTACAAAAACATAAAAAACAGCAAATAAGGTATTTGAGATAATTTTTTTAAACATATCGCCTATTTGCTGCAACAACGTCATAACTTAAAATCCGTGTTTTATGAACTGTTCTATAATCTTTCATATAGTTTCATCAGTTTTCAAAAAAGTCAATTATTTTTTGTGTGAGAGTGCTTTTTCTGTTGTAAACATCAAAATTAAAATTCATGTTTTCTCGTATATTTGATAAGTAAAAATTTGGGTTTAATACAGATTAGAAAGATATTAACATCTACTATTTATATTTCTGAAATCGCATGATTTGTATAATTTAAACGATTTTTTTCTTTAGATTTAATAAAACTTTTCTTGGAAAAAAACTCTCTCGCTGATTGCATATGTTGGAGAAATCAAAAGCATGATAAGGAATATTCATTTTTGAATTGTTTTAGATTTTGATCAATTTAATAGTTTCGTTTAGTTATGATAAAAGACTCATTTCAAAAAAAGTTTCGTCCATACATGTAAATACAAACAATGTTTCAAATACATGTAAATTAAATATGTCAGTTGTTATACATACTCACTAATCATGTTTATTGGATGTTCAAAAATATCTAATTTTAATTTGAAATTTGTCTTTGAATTGAAATGGAAAAATAAATACAAAAAAATTGTTTAAAGTGCAAAAAAAAAGGAATTTCGGTTAATCGGTTAATCGACACAAATTAATCGGTTTATTTGTTATTTGAAAATCGGCAATTTCAAATTATTCGAACAGTTAACCGTCCAAAATTAATCGGTTAACCGATTAACGGTTAATCGATTGAATACCCTAGTATCTACATAAACTCAAGAGAAATATTTAATTACTATATAGAATTAAATAACGCGAACTAATTTCATGAAGATCGGTTCATAATTGGTAGTCCCACTTTGGAAAATGACATTAACATAAATCTCTTAACAACTTCGATCTCCACATAAAATTCGTTTCAAATAAATTTTGTATCAGTCCATGATTAGTCATAGCCCCCATAACAAAAGGTTTATGTGAAAATGGAGTTTTGAAATAAGCCGTTTCAAATTCAACCTTTTTTGGCCATAACGCTATCCTACGAAGACCAAAACTCACATCGTCACCTAAAATGCAAAGTACCATAACAACAAAAACACCAAAAATCGAATGTTGGATAGAAACACAGGGCAACAAAATCAAAAAATGTTGAAGGCTTTTTAAACCACTACACAATTTTCATGTATGTATTGTGGTTCCAGTAGTACAAAAATTGTAAAATTTTTAAATTCTATAGATAAATTTTTTTCCTAAAATTGTGAATTTGGGTAAATGTTTCTCCACATAATTTATGATAACTTAAAAAGGCTTAGTCCGATATTATTGAAGTAAACTTAGAAAAGTTCAAATTTACATAAATTTTAATATGTTTATATAATGCATTTTAATCGGCTCAGTAGTTTCGGAGTTATAATACCAAATTGAAACAAAAAATATATTTTTTACGTGAAAATACCAAATTTTTGTGTTTTAAAAAACTCATAAAAAAACGAAAAAGGACAAAACTTGTTCAAGTTTATTACTTTGCCACAAAGCCGCATGTAATACCAACAAAATGAGATACCGAAGATACAAATCGATTGATTATTTTCGAATTTATTGACAATTAAGTGAATTCGCTCATTTTCGCAAAATTTACCTTTTTTGTTTGATATACATAAAATTGTGTAGTTAATGTTCTTCTTTCGATTGATTGAATGTTGAAAACATTTTACCCGTACTATGTACAAATTTTCACATATATATTGCGTTTTAATCGGCTCAGTAGTTTCGGAATAATAATAACAAATTGAAGCAAAAAATATTCAATTTTTTTGTTTTAAAAAAATCATGAAAAATCGAAAACTCCAGAAATTGTTTAGATTTATTGCTTTATCGCAAAGCCATAAGAACAAAATGAGATATCGATCATAAAAATGTATGGATTATTTTCGAATTTATTCACAATTAAGTGAATTCGCTTATTTTCAGAAAATTGTATGTGCGTACAAGCGTGTACTTTGAGTGTACATTTTACATGTGTTTTGTTTTTAATAAAATTTAAAAAAAATCTATCCATAGCATTAAAAAGTTTTACCATTTTTGTACTTAGGTTACCATGATGCATCAAATCTATATAGTGGTTAGTAGGGTAGTCAATCGGTTAACCGATTAATTTTGGTCGGTTAACTGTTCGAATAATTCAAAATTGCCGATTTTAAAATAACGAATAAACCGATTAATTTGTGTCGGTTAACCGATTAACCGATTAAACGAAATTTCTTTTTTTTGCACTTTAACATATTTTTTTTTGTTTTTAATTTTCCATTTTAATTCAAATATAAATGTCAAAGTAAAATTACATATTTTTTCGAACATTCAAGAAATATGTTTAGTGAGTATTATAACTGATATATTTAATTTACATGTAATTGTAGGATGAGGACATGATAATAGACGAAACTGAGACACTACTGAAACGAGTTTTTATCAGATTTAAAATCTAAAAGGTCCAAAAAGGACTCCAGTGGTACAATGGAAGATTTTATATGCTTAGAAAAAACTAAAAAAATAACTGAGATATTGGATATTCTTTATCATGTCTTTCTTTCGATTTCTCCAACATCTACAATCAGAGAGAGAGTTTTTTTCAAGTCGAGTTTTATTAAAACTAAAGAAGATTATTTACTTTTTGGTTGAATTGTTATGTTTTATTTATTTTTTTATGTTTTTGTTCTTTTTATTAATAAAATACTTCAATAAGTACACAATTTTGTGATTTAGTTTCAGTTTAACATTCAAATTGAAATTATTATGTTAATCGAATAATTTAAAATTAGCCGATTAAATTGAATACCCTAGTGGTTAGTGAAGTTTTTTTTGCTGTTGACCTGTGTAATCATTAGGGTGATCGGCCCGGTTTTTAATAACCGGTTTTTTTGCTAAGGTCGGTTTCGGTTTTTTTGAAAATCTCAAATTTCGAATATCGAAGAAACCGGATTTTTCTCCTCGAATAGCCGGTTTTTTCTAAAAGTGTGTTTTTATAAGTTTTAGTGTATTAAAAACTAAAAAATATTCAAAATCCAAAAAAAAAATTAAAACAAATATTTCTACTATTTTAGAAGACCTTTTATATTTAGAAAATGTCACAAGTGATTACTTACTCCTAAAAAATGGAGTAGAAATACTACTTTTTTAAAAAAAAAGGAGTAGAAATACTACTTTTTTTTAAAAAAAGGAGTAGAAATACTACTTTTTTTAAAAAAAAGGAGTAGAAATACTACTTTTTTAAAAAAGGAGTAGGAATACTACTGTTTTAAAAAAAGGAGAAGAAATACTACTTTTTTAAAAAAAAGAGTAGAAATACTAATTTTTTTTAAAAAAAAAAAAACAGTAGAAATACTACTTTTTTAAAAAAAAAAAGTAGTAGAAATACTACTTTTTTAAAAAAAAAAAGTAGTAGAAATACTACTACGAAGACCTTGTGAAGGATAAAAAAAGTAATCAATATTGTTTTAACCCATTAGTGGACGAAGTTCCCTGGACACTTTTCTCAACTAATTTTCACCAACTATTAATAAAAATAACCCCATTAATTCATTTTAAAAACACTTTATTCAAAAAAACTTAAAGTTTTGGAGTTATGAACCGTCCCTTATAATGGACACTGCGCAGTAGGTACACTAGGCGTATGATAACTTTTAAAGCATTTTTTGGGGTTAAGCCCTTTTCAAATTTGTTGCAAATAGAGTTTATTTTTTCCCGCAATGTCCACATCGTTTATCACATTTTGAATATTCAATATGGTGGTTTCTTCCATCATATCGTGGCCACTGCTACACGTTCAATATATATCAAAATACACACAAAAACCTTTACAATTTTGCATTTGCAATGATGCAATACCATTCGCACTTAACAGTGAATACCGCTAATATACATATATTGAACGTGTAGCAGTACCCTTTTAGTGGGGTACCATACGTTTCAAGGTAGGATGTAGCAAGATTTCGGCGAAAAAAAGAAGAAATGCACATGTCGGATCATTAGGATGTAACTTCTTCATCAGCAGCCATGCAATAACAACTGAGGCATCAAGGAGATATGCAAATATTGGCCACCACCATTTCTTTTATCTGACTGTAGACTGCAAATAGATGATCCATCTTATCAACGACTCCCATGCCCATATTATATCAATGAACACTTTTGGTTGGGAAATACTTACAGCACCCGTTCACTATCTTCCTTATACAATTTTACATGCTGTATAACCCAAATGATTAAGATTTGCATCGTGCTCATCATCGCATTCATCGGTATCTTTTTCGGTATCGGCTCCATCTAATGGTGGAATTTCGCAAATTGCAACGACATTGAACTCATTATCTTCAAGAGCATCCCGTTCATCCAATATTTCAGAAACTGTTAGTCTATATATGAAATAAATATTTACTCAATCATAGTATCACAATTGTACTACGGACGCAGTGTCCCTCTTAGGGGACGTTGAATTCAAAATCACTATATACACGTGGCATAACATTTTGTCATAATTTTTTTACATAAATTAAATCATTACACTTATTTACAAAGAACAACACACAAAATATAATAAATATTCACATACTATTTAATGTATTCCAATTTTTCTTATCCAGTTCGCGATTTTTGTTTTTTCACAAATTGGTTTTCCATATTTTGCATAAAACACAACAAACAAATAACATTAATAGAAACAATTGAAATAAAACATGATTTGGAATGTCAGTAACGGCATACCCTTCTTGTTATTCAAAAATATCAATTTTTGAAAGTGCTACAGTAGAAAATTCGGGCGTCCCTTATAAGGGACTATGCGCACTAATGGGTTAATCACTATTATTTTAATAAATAAAACTTTTTTTCTTCTTATTTCTAGGCGTTTTTATATTTTTCCAAAAAACCGGTTAACCGGTTATTATAAAAAAAACCGAAACCGGTTTATATTAAATTACAATATTTCGAAGAAACCGAAAACCGATTTCTAAAAAATGTCGAAGAATCGATCACCCTAGTAATCATGAATAAGTTAAGAAATATTTAAAAAAAAGCATAATTTTAATTTGGAAATGTGTTTATCATTCTGTTTAATGGTCAAATGTGAGAAATTAAGTTTATATCGTAGATACTTCGAATTCTTCTATGGTTTTTTGCCCATCACTTTACAAATTTTTGATATGATGTTACGTTATTTTATATTTTAGATGACGATATATACTAGTAAATACGTATATATTTAAAGTAAAACTATGTTTTTCTTAGAATATTTCTTAAAATATGTTAATTTTTTCTAGATGTTACTTTTTATATGGTCGAGATAACTACATGGAACTATAATCTACAATATTTTATTTGTAATTTTATAATAAATATAACTGATATTTAAAACAATTCCGATCGTAGTTGTCGGCCAAAAATTAAAAATAATTGTCAACATAAATATCTCTTGAACTAAAAGAGATTACCACACATGTAGTAAACATATTTTTTGAAGATTTTTTTCAGTTTTATAAAATACTAGCTGACCCGGTGCTCTTCGCCACCCCAATTAGATGAAAGAAATAGTACTATCAAGTCTCACTTTGTGAATCTAATTGCAAATGTCTAATTACATATTTCTGGGTCCATTATTATAGAAAATGGAAAATGAATTCCTAATTTTAAATTTTTAGGTTTATTATTATAAAATATTCGAAAAGTACCATTGCAATAAGGATATAGTACCATTGATAATCACTTTTAAATTCGCATTCACAAGTTTGAATTTTAGATTTGTATATCATTTCCTATATTATCAACTCATTTTGTTTCTATAATACTTAATATTTAATAAATTATCACAAAACCGAAACCGATCGGTTTTTAATTTTTTAAAACCGAAACCGCGGTTTTGAAATTCTTCGATTTTTGGGAAACTCTAGGTCCATTATTATAGGAAATTCAAAAAAGTACCCATGAGAATAAAGAAAAAGTACCACGAAGTATACCCTTGAACCATATACCTCACTTGGGACCATATACGCCTAATTTCATATTTCTATGTCCATTATTAAAAAAAAATAAAAAAGTACCATTATAATATATAAAAAGTACCAAAAATCTCCCACTTGTAGTTTCCCACTCACTCGGGTCCATATAAGCTTAATTTCATGGCTTTAGGTTCATTGGTGAAGAAATTACAAAAAGTACCATTCGAATAAAGAAAAAGTACCAAAAAGTCTACCCCTAGAATTCTCACTTAGGACCATATATGTTTAATTTCATGTTTCTAAGTTCATTGTTATAGAAAATTAAAAAAAGTACCATTAGAAATAAAAAAAAATACCAAAAAGTCTCCCCCTATAATTCTCCCTCACTTAGGACCATATACGCTTAATTTCATATTTTTATGTCCATTATTACAGAAAATTCAAAAAGTACCATTAGAATATAGAAAAAGTACCAAAAAGTAGCCACTTGTGGATTCCCACTCACTCGGGTCCATATAAGCTTTATTGCATGTTTCTAGGTTCATTGGTGAAGAATTTACAAAAAGTACTATTCGAATAAAGCAAAAGTACCAAAAATTCTCCCCCTAGAATTCCAACTCACTTAGGATCATGTATGCTTAATTTCATGTTTTTAAGTCCATTGCTATAGAAAATTAAAAAAAGTACCATTAGAATAAACAAAAAGTACCATGAGGTATCCGCTTGAATTTTCAATCACTTAGGACCATATACGTTTAATTTCATATTTCTAGGTCCATTATATTATAGAAAATTCAAAAAGTACCATTAGAATATAGAAAAAGTACCAAAAAGCCCACACTTGTGGTTTCCCACTCACTCGGTTCCATATAAGCTTTATTTCATGTTTCTAGGTTCATTGGTGAAGAAATTACAAAAAGTACCATTCCAATAAAGAAAAAGTACCAAAAAGTCTCCCCCTAGAATTCTCACTCACTTAGGACCATATATGTTTAATATCATGTTTCTAAGTCCATTGTTATAGAAATTTCAAAAAAGTACCATTAGAAGAACAAAAAAGTACCTAAAGTTCAGTTCACACATTTTGGTACCTAAATATTATCCCCTATTCCTAACACTAACTTCACTAAGATGCATATGAGTTCCAAATAACATCCTGTTAGTAATTTTTGTATGAATCCAGGAGCCAATGTTAAAACAATTATCAAAATTGGCTTAATAATTTCAAATAAAATGTATTTTCCCGATTTTATCCCCTTTTTGGTACCTTTTTTATCCCCATTGCGCTGGTAAAATTTTATTCAAATAAAAATCTGCATCGTGGTGGGAGTTCATAATAAAATATTCGTATGTCTATGTCAAATTATAGAAAAACATATTTTATGAAAAAGTACCAAAAATAAACACAATTTTTATCCCTTAAGGGTTCGAATTTCCAAAAAGTTCCAAACTTATATTTTTTATTTTTTGATAAGTAAAGAATGCGATTAAAAATTTGTTTATATGTTTATAGTTTTAAAAGATACGTAAATGTTCGAATTTCGAAAAAGTACGAAACACCTGTCAGCTTATTTTTTAAATGGAGTAACATGCAATTTTAAGTTTTTTTGTATCTTTATTAGTTTTGAAGATATAAGGTTACCGAATTTACCCGTTTTTACCCTTTTTTACACCCTAAACGTTCGAATTTCCAAAAATCCCTTCTTATCGGATCGTTTTGGGGAGGGAGGAACCCACACTTAAAATTTCGTGATTCTAGCTTCAGCCGTTTGGGCTGTGGGATGATGAATCAGTCAGTCAGTCAGTAACGTCACTCTTTTATATATATAGATAAATATAAAATTCAACTTTGCAACTTTGGAGGCCGCCCACTAGCCTTAAATCCAATGTCGAGCCCATGTAAATGTTTACTTCAAATATATCCATATTTACTTTTATATGAGCTTTTGTCCTCGTAGGATACCGTTAACCTATTCGCAGGTGTGACCAAAAAATTAATTTTTTTAACGGCAGTTTCAAAATTCCAATTTTTAAAAATTTTGTTAAACAAATTTCAGAATTTGCTGATCATCACATTGGGATTTATTAAGAACATAATAGGGAATAAAAATATGAAAAAAGTATGATAATACCTCCTATAGTTTTTCCGTACCTGAGATTTAAATTTTGCGATTTTCGAGAAAAACTAATTTTTTGGCCATATTTTGGCGAATGAGACGAATTTCCTTACTGTTATGATTTTTAAGTAAAAGCTATTCAGAATATTATAATACAGTCTGAAAGTTTTACTAAAATCAGAAAACTTTAACCCTTAATTCGTGAAGGTCAAAGGTCAATTTTTTCAACATTTGGAATTTCTCATGGAAATATAGCGATGTGTTATATATTTTTGGACCGATTTTGATGAAACATAAGACAAATATAACACAAAGTCTAGTATTTACAAAAACAGCAGAAAAATTATAATAGCACTTGGGGTTATAATGACCCCAAACTCCTAAAACCATAAAAAAAATTTAAATTTCAATAGTGCTGATCAAAATTTGATTTTTATAGGAAACAAACTTTAAAATATTGTATTGTGTATTACTTAGCCATTTTTTCCGTGTGGAGATATCAGTCTCCCATCGGACGCGTCCCAGGTGGCGGATAGGGGGAGCAATTGCCTAGTCTAGTGATACTGTTGTCTACAACATGTCATTAGCCCTGACAAATGATCGAGCGATGTCAATATCTTGAGACACATTTTCTAACAAATGGTCTAAACTTCTTGACATGGCTAGGTTTCGTAAAACGGATTGCGATAGCCAACTATATAATACTGTGATACATTTTTAACAAATGGTCACAGTAGGATATAATTGGTGTTATGACAATGCTGTAACTGGCGATACATTTTATATCAAATGGTCGCCTAGTGATAGCACACTCTTTCTTGTGTTACAACCCGCGGACCAAAACTGTTCTTTCCTCTTTTCTCTCTCTCTTTCTTTTCCCCCACTTGTAAGGTTAACGTGGTTTGTAGCAGTGCCGAGAACCTGAATGGCTAATTAGTGGTTAAAGAAGATTAGTCGATAACAGCTCCTCTCCGGTGCTTATGACACGGGCCGGTTGTAATTTCTGTCTAGTCTATGTACGTCGTCACTACATGCCTACTCGTGGGACCAGAAATGAACCTTAATAACAACCACAACAACCCCCTGAAGAAAACCGATGATCTCGGATCTTCTTCAGAAGACGACCTACTATCCTCTAGTCAAGAGACTTTGGTCGCAATGTCAGGCAGCGTGGGTGACCGTCACAGCACTCTACTACTTGACAAATGCTCCTATTCAATCAGATGCCAATGCTGGCGACCAATTGAAGAAGAAAAGAAAAAAGAGGAAGAGTCAGAAAGACATCCTCAAATCCCGTTACGCCAAGGCGATATTCATTCTTGACAAGCTTGACAAGAATGCTGCCAGAGGTGCCCCCCATGAACGTGATGAAGAAGATCGCGCCAAATACCAGACTGTGGTAGATGAGTACCAAAAGTTTTTGGATTCCGTACCCAGCACGTCAAAGGCAGCAGCCGAAGACACAGAGAGGTCCCAGCGCAATCGCTCTCAGACAGAGGGAGAAAAATCGCTTAAACGGAAAAAGGTTGTCGACAAAAAATCCGCTCCGGGACCCACATCAACCACGACTACATCCGCCAGGCGGCCCTTCGACGAGGTGGTTAAAGACCATCTTCTAATGGCTCTGGCGACTGAGAAAGACGGTACGATCAATCCTGTGGTAACAGAATGGGGTGCTATCGAATTCAAATTAACCGAATTCATTATGGAACACTTGTTCGCTAATAGGACTGGTACTTCGGAACTTCGCTTTGACTCTGGTGAGATTCACCGGGGCTACAGGGTGATCAAATGCATGGACGAGTTCTCAAAGGACTTTCTTAGCTAATGCATTGCAAAGACCAGTGGTGCATGGGAAGGTTTAAGCCTTAAACTGATCCCTGCTCAAGAAATTCCAATGAGACCGCGTGCACGTATTTGGTTAAGAGATGGTGGAGTGTTTGAAGCTGCAGAACCCCAACATCCACATGGATGATTGGTCCATCATCCGCACTGAGCAAGGCGATGGCCACGCATGCCTAATCCTCGCCATCACCGAATCTGGCTCAGCTGAGCTTGAGAAGGCTGGCTTTAAGCTGTTCTTCGGTGTTCGGGTAGCGGTGAAGCGGATGAGATTGAAGCTGCAAACTCTCTGTCACAAAAATGAAGCTCTCCGAATAACCCCCCCCCCCAAAAAAAACCAACAATGGCGCTTAAAATAGTGCAGATAAATCTGCAGCACTCGAAATGTGCTACAGATAACCTTAGGGTACTCTTAGCCGAAGAGGACCTGGACATTGGGCTGGTGCAAAAACCCTAGGCTTCAGACTTGGACGTGAAGGGGTTTCCGGGCTCAGCATATAATATCCTCTATGCAAGAAACAATGGTAGGCCAAGATCATGTATTACTAGCTGAACCGGTGCGCTTCGCCACCCCAATTAGAAGAAAGAAATAGTACTATCAAGTCTCACTTTGCGAATCTAATTGTAAATGTCTAATTTGATATTTCTGGGTCTATTATTATAGAAAATGCAAAATGTGTTCATAATTTAAAATTTTTTGGTTTATTATTATAAAATATTCAAAAAGTACCATTGCAATAAGGATATAGTACCATTGATTATCACTTTTAAATTCGCATTCACTAAACCATAACCCGTCAAGTTTGAATTTTAGATTTGTATACCATTTCCTATATTATCAACTAATTTTGTTTCTATAATACTTAATATTTAATAAATTATCACAAAACCGAAACCGATCGGTTTTTAATTTTTTAAAACCGAAACCGCGGTTTTGAAATTCTTCGATGTTTTGGAAACTCTAGGTCCACTATTATAGGAAATTCAAAAAAGTACCCATGAGAATAAAGAAAAAGTACCACGAAGTATGCCCTTGAATTTTCACTCACTTGGGACCATATACGCCTAATTTCATATTTCTATGTCCATTATTACAAAAAATTAAAGAAGTACCATTAGAATATATAAAAAGTACCAAAAATCCTACACTTGTGGTTTCCCACTCACTCGGGTCCATATAAGCATAATTTCATGGCTTTACGTTCATTGGTGAAGAAATTACAAAAAGTACCATTCGAATAAAGAAAAAGTACCAAAAAGTCTACCCCTAGAATTCTCACTTAGGACCATATATGCTTAATTTCATGTTTCTAAGTTCATTGTTACAGAAAATTCAAAAAAGCAACATTAGAAATAAAAAAAATTACCAAAAAGTCTCCCCCGTATAATTCTCCTTCACTTAGGACCATATTCGCTTAATTTCATATTTTTATGTCCATTATTACAGAAAATTCAAAAAGTACCATTAGAATATAGAAAAAGTACCAAAAGCAGATACAAATCGGGAAATATTTGGAACAGCTGGGTAAAAATTTTGAAAATTAAATTTTTTGAAATTGGAACACAAAAAAAAGAAATAGGATCGTTTAAAAAATTTAACATACCCGAGGTATCCTACTTTGCGGACCACTGAAAATTCAAAATCAGTTTTATGGTGAACAATCACTGGGAAGTTCAAATTACAAATTTCATAAATTGAAATTTGAACAAATAGCACAAATTAAAATAATAACACAGTACAACATTTTTCAGTTCATTGCTTTGGGACTCAATTCTGACAATTGCACGTGAAAGTAGACCCTAAAATAAGAACTTCTGCATCATTAGTTTTGTCAAGTTGGCTGCCGTAATAATTTAATGACCATACGAATTTTTATTCCTCAAGGTGGATTTTTATCACTTTTTCTATATTTTAGCACGGTTATATCTCGTATACCGTACGGACTATCTCTTTTGTGGCTGAAGGAAAGTTGTAGATATTGAATAGTAGAAAAAAGTACGGAACACACCTACCCGAAAAAGATGCATCCAGTGCCTTAAAATCGCAAAAATACCCATTTTTTTAAAAAAAATACCAATTTTTCACCTTTTTTGCTCAATAACCGGATTACAAGTCCATGAAATTAGGTCGCGTGATTTGTGTCTATATGGAAGTTATTTATCATGAATTTTGTATGTATACCATCATTTTTAACAGATTTATGCACTTTAAAGTGATTTCCGGAAGCGGGTCTTATATGGAAGCTATGAATAATTATGGACCGATCATAATAAAAATTTTTGACATGAATTTTGTATATACAAAACTTATTTGGAGCGAAATTTGTGTAGATACATATATAAATTAAACATTTATGACCGATAAAGTCCAATTTCGGGAGGACATTTGTATGGAGGCTAGGTGAAATAATGAACCGATTTCAGCCAATTTCAACAGGCTTCTTCTTTGGGCCGAACAAATTATATGTACCATATTTTTTTATGATCGGTCCATAATTAGTCATTGCTCCCATATAAGACACGCTTCCGAAAATCACTTTAAAGTGCATAAATCTGTTAAAAATTATGGTATACATACAAAATTCATGATAAATAACTTTCATATAGAAACAAATCACACGACCTAATTTCATGGTGATCGGTCCATAATTGGATTTGTAATCCAGTTATTGAGCAAAAAAGGTGAAAAATTGGTAAAAAAAAATAAAAAAATGGGCATTTTTGCGATTTTTAAGGCACTGGATGCACCTTTTTCGGGTAGGTATGTTCCGTACTTTTTTTCTACTATTCAATATCTACAACTTTCCTTCAGCCACAAAAGAGATATTCCGTACGGTATACGAGATATAACCGTGCTAAAATATAGAAAAAGTGATAAAAATCCTCCTTGAGGAAAAAAAATTCGTATGGAAATTACATTTTTACGGCAGCCAACTAGACAAAACTAATGATGCAGAAGTTCTTATTTTTGGGGCTACTTTCACGTGCAATTGTCAGAATTGAGTCCCAAAATCATGTGTTGTACTGTGTAAATCAAATTCAAATAAATTCTAAAAAATACTAATTCATTAATTGTAAACACAGCTGACAATTTTTTTAATGAGAGGTGACATACATTAAAAACATGATTTCGAAAAAATCTTTAATTTTTTTCCATTTGATTATAAATAAAGAAGAACCTAAATTTAAAGCTAAATGGAATATTTCAAGCTAATTCAAAAAAATAAAGCTAAATTTAGCTTAAAAAGGCTAATATGTGCAATAGAGTACTCCAAAAAAAAAAAGTTGCAAATTTTGAATGTCTCCTCTCTAGAATTGTTCTATGTTTTGTAGAAACACGTTGTGTAAAATATTCGGATAATAGGATAACGGTAGCTGGTGGTGCAGCGACGCTAAAGTTTTTAGGTGTATTTACAGGGGAAAAATGCAATTTTTTCACTTTTTGTGAAAATGTTGCCATTAAATCGCAATGTGTACGTAATTGTCGTTCTAATGAGATATAAAAGACAACGAGTCTCAGGCCGTTAGAACAAGACATGTGGGAACAAAATTCTCATATTTTGAAATAATTAAATTAAAAGCTAATTTTTACTTAAAATATATGAATATTTACTTGTATATGAGCTGTGTCCTCGTAGGTGACCCATTCGTAGGTATGACCAACAAATTGTATTTTTTTTATTAATGGTAATTTCAAAATTCCATTTTCAAATTTTTTTAAACAAATTTCAGAATTTTTTGATCATCATATTGGGATTTATTGAAAATATATAATAGGGAATACAAATATGAAAAAAATATCTCAATACCTCCATACCTGCGATTTTCGAGAAAAACTAATTTTTTGGCCATATTTTACTTTCTGTTATGAATTTTAAGTATAGTCTGAAAGTCAGAAATCGTGAACTCTTAAATCGTGAAGTTCAAAGGGCAAATTTTTCAATATTTGGAATTTCTAGTGGAAAGATAGCGAAATGGAAAAGAATGTATTTTTGGGCAGACATTTTGGATACTCGGAGATACTCGGTCTTTTATAAAAGTTTTTCACAACTACAAATTTTTAAAACTCGCATTATTGTAAGTAAATTTTATTAATATCGTGAATTGCAATCGCTGGTGTGAAACTGAGGTCTTAATTAACTGAACCAAATTATTTAGAAAAGACACAGTTTCAACATTTTTTCATTCGGAGGTACATTGTATAATGCAAAAATATTTTAAACTAGAATCTGTTTACATTGTGAATTAGTGTTATTATTTTAGTGATTCATTTATCACAAACAAAATAAGATAGTTTTAGTACAACATTTTAAATAAATCACTAAAAACAGAGTTTTAATTCATTTTAGTTCAAAGCAGCACAACTCTATTGTAAATAACCGTGAATTATAATTATAATTTGTTAGATTCTTCTTTATTCTGTACATTTATTATCTAAATATAAAGGTATAAAGTGGATTGCCACTTTTTTTAAAGAAATCCCTTTTTATGCGACTTTTTTGGAAAATCCCCTTTTTGTGCGACTTTTTGAAATTACACAACGCTGCCTGCCTGTAAATTAATGAGCTTCAGCAAATTCAAGCTGAACGAGAGAGAGAAAACATTGAATTTGTGTTTTGCATGACATCGACGTTATCGTCAACGCCAACGAAGGCGTAGTCTTCTCTGTTGGCGTAATCGTCGCCGTTGACGTCGTCTTTACTGGATTGGATGTATGAATGGAAGGATGGATGGATGGATGGATGCTTTATGCTTGTTGTTTAATTTTCGTTTTTAATTTGAATAACTTTGAGGGGAAATTTGCTTGTGTGCATGCATGTGTGTTTTTTGTTTTTTTTGTTGCTGTTGTTTTTGTTGGTATTTACCAGCAAATGAAATGTTTGAGTTTTTCCAGCCATAGCTCCCAGATTTGATTATTTATTGTCATTCGGATAATTTTTTTTCTTTGGTTACAGAAATACCAAGGTGCCTCGATTTGACGATTTTTCTCTTGAAATAATTTTATTTTAATACCATTCACCAAGAGTGATTCTACAATTTGCATTTGAGACCCCATAACATATGTATATTAGGGTGGCCCCGTGTGTATGGAGGAAAAATTAAGTATTTAAATGGGAACAACTAAAATGAATGTTTAGTTTGTTTAAAGACATAATTTTCCAAAATGTTGGTACCTATAAAAAGGTCCTTTTTAAGGTTTTTATGATTTTTTATTCATGTTTCTCCCAAAGCAAACATAAGAAAGTTTAAAAATATTTGAACATTTGGAAGTCTTTTTTACATGGCCATAAAAAAATTTAAAGATCTCTGGAATTTCGAAATTCGCTTTAGTTTGGTTTTTCTATACAATTGAGAATTAGTAAACAGTAGGGTGATCGGCCCGGTTTTTAATAACCGGTTATAACCGTTTTTTTTGGTAAGGTCGGTTTCGGTTTTTTTGCAAAGCTCACATTCCGAATATCGAAGAAATCGGGGTTTTCTCCTCGAATAGCCGGTTTTTTCTAAAAGTGTGTTTTTATTTTTTTTTACGGTCAAGTCCTTATCTGGCTTTGGTATCATTATTATCTGAGAAGTTTTCCAATTTGTCGGAAAAACTCCATGTTTAAAGATCGCATTAAATATTGTAGACAGCTCAATTATTGCCACACTCGGTAGGTTTTTAATCATAGTACGTGTAACAGAATCATTTCCAGGTGATTTTTTATTATATTATCCTTGATTACTTCGTTAATGTCTTCTGGGCTTATATCTAATATGTCATCGTTAGATAATGTTGACACAGGTGGCTCTTCAAGTTCAAAAACAGTTGTTGGCGAGTTTGGTTGAAAGACTGTACTTAAGTGATCAGCAAATATTTTAGCCTTTTCCTCCGTGCTGCGAGCCCAGGTACCATCAGCTTTCCTTAAAGGGCTTTGCCCCTCTACCGGTGGCTTGATATTTTTCGTTGCTTTCCAAAGGAAAAAATTTGTGTATTTGGTATTTGACACTTTTATCTACATCTTCCTCACACTGAATACAAAGATCTGCTTATATATTGCTTCAGAAGATAAATCATATGACATTTCTGTAGATATTGAATTTCGATTACTATTTTTTGTTATGGCAAAGTCTATGAGATCAGGAATTTTTTTAGGATCAGCTGGCCAGTATTTTGGTTGTCCAGGGGACACAATATCCAGGCCATTTTTGCGATCAACTAATGCTTTATAAAGCTGTCTACCTCTGGGATTCATTAGTAGAGAGCACCAGTAAGTCGCCACATGCCAGAAAGCGACCTCCTAGCGTGCTAAAGAATTCGTCAAACTTCTCCTTGGTCATTGCAAAGCGTGGTGGGCAATAGATCGCGCTTATATTTAAATCTCCAGCAAAGCTTTCCAAATGAATGGATGTTGCCTGCATATAGTCTTTTGAGAATTCATCTAGGGGATAATGTTTTAAACGATTTCTAATTAAAATACCAGTGCCATCATGTGCCTTACCATCAGGATGATTTGTACAGTAGAATGTATAACCCGAAATATTAAAGTTATACCTATTGGTAAGATGAGTTTCCGAAACCAATAGCACGTCGATGTTTTTATTCTGCATGAAGTGGGATACCTCTGATTTGTGTTGGATTAAACCGTTTGCATTCCAGAAACATAGTCTCAAATAACTCATTTTTTTGTTAAGAGGATTTGTATCGTTTGGTTCTGCGCTCTTAAAAGCTCTTGTATTGTGTTTTGCATGGATGACATACACTCTAAAAAATGCATGTAAATCTACTACTATAAAATAAGTAAGTTTTCATGTAAAATTACACAATATGCGTAAATTTAAGCATAATATGTTTAATAAAATCAATTACATACTTATTTCAGCAAAAATACAAACAAAATGTTGTATTTTAAATTTTTATAATATAATAGGCATTTTATGTTTAAAATTACATATATTGTGCATAAATTTAAGTTTTACACATAAATTGTGTAAACTAATTTAAAAGTTTAATATACAAATTGTCAACATTTTATTTCTAAAAAAAACAAAAACCATTTGTTATCAAAAAAAATATTTGAATTTACACACAACATGTATTTTTACCCTAATTATAGAAGGAGAAAAGTTTCCTACTATTAATGTAGGAAATTTACAGGAAAATTTATTAGAGTGTACAGTTTGTCATATTTTGATTAAGAGAGGTAATATTCTGGGTATTCTTAAGACCCTAGATATCTTCGGGATTCAAATCTTCAATAATTCTGTCAGACATGCTTTCGAAAAGTTTCCTATTTAAAATCAGCAAAATCGGTCCACAAATGGCTGAGATATGAGGAAAAAACCAGGACAACCTCGATTTTTGACCTACTTTTGACCTATATCTGGCTTACTAAGACATTAATATAGACAATATGGATATCTAATGATAGATATTTCAAAGACCTTTGCAACGACGTATATAAGACCATAGTAAGTTGGGTCAAAATCGGAAAAAATATTTTTTAACCCGAATTTTTTTTTCACCAAAAAAAATTAAAAAACAAATTTTTTTAAAATTAGAAAATTTTAAAATAACAATTCGAAAAATTTTTTTTTACAAAAAATGAAAAAAACCAAAAAAATTTTTTGTTTACCTAAAAATATTTAAAATTTGTATTTTGAAGTATAATTTGGTGAAGGGTATATAAGATTCGGCACAGTCTCTCTTACTTACTCTCTCATAGCTCTCTTACTTGTTTGAGTTATCCTTGGTTCAATGACAATTTTTTGGTTCCTGTGTTCAAACGTTTTAGGAAATATATTGAAACTAGTGTACATTACCATTACTACGCGTGCAATATTGTAATAAATGAATAGTTATATATAACTATTAATATGAGTTATATAAAATTGAAACTACACAATTTAAAGATTTAAATGAACTTTTAATTTCGTATTACCAGGGAAATCTATCGCGAACGGTTTTGAAGGCTTTTTAAACCACTACACAATTTTGATGTATTGTGGTTCGAGTAGTACAAAAATGGTAAAATTTTTAAATTTTTTTTTCTAAAATTGTGAATTTTTTCAAATGTTTCTCCACGTAATATATGATAACTCAAAACCGGTTAGTCCGATATTATTGAAGTAAACTTAAAAATTTTCAAATTTACAATTTCGTTTATATATTAATCCGTTTATATATTGCGTTTTAATCGGCTCAGTAGTTTCGGAGTTATAATACCAAATTGAAGAAAAAAATATATTTCTTACGTGAAAATAGCAAATTTTTGTGTTATAAAAAAACTCATGAAAAATCGAAAACGGCAGAACTTGTTTATGTTTATTACTTTGTCGCAAAGCCGTATATAATAACAACAAAATGAGATATCGAAGATAAAAATTGATTGATTCTTTTCGAATTTATTCACAGTTAAGTGAATTCGCTTATCTGGAAAAACTATTTTTTTTGCAATAATTTAAAAGTAAATTTTTAATTTGGCTCGAGTTCGTTTATTATAATTACTCTGTAATAATTCAAAGAATACAATTTTGAAATAATGTAGAAATTATATGTTTATAGGGCTTCTGGTGCTGTTCCATGGAATGGTTGCAGCAGATTCGATGGAACTAAAATATGTATGGCATTTCTATCGTATGCAACCAAAGGCTGTCTACTTCTAAATTAGGTACTTTAAAATGGTATTCTTTGGATTATTAAAAATTCACTTTCAAATTATAAAAACAAGAGTTTTATCCTATTAATCTACTTACTTAAGGCATGGTGCTTTATTATTAATAATAATATTACCTAATACAGTAGTTTTCGCTTATAGACCACAACTACATTTGCACAATTTTCGTGGACTATAAGCAAATTAGGACTATAAGCGAATTTCTTTGTAAGCCACTTTATTGATTATAACTGAATCCTGATATAATACACATTTTGGACTATATACAAATCGTGTACTTCCAATAAAACCACTTTTTTTTGAAACAAAATAAAAGTTTATTTAAAATATAATCAAATATTGATTTAAATAAAATCAATAGTTAAAACGAAATCCTTTATATGTATAATATTATTTATTGCAATTCAAATGCTTTAAAAGATATTGTAATAAAAAATAAAAAAAACTTAAATAAATTGCGAATTGTTGAACGTTTTTAAAAGGATTCTATAATCTTAGATTGTTTTTTTTAAAGCAGATTTTACAATAAATGATTCTATTTTTCCGAAGCCACATTGTCCAAAATATCACCATCACTCAAGATTCCATGACAAATAAGTTCGTTATCAGAGTGGATTTTATGAAATTTTGTTCTACACAATATTAGTTATGCATGCAAAGAAAATTTGGCCTTTAAACGAAAATGGACTATAGGCGAAGTGGACTTTAGAACAAATAATTTGTATGAAATTTAAAAAAAAACCTTCAAGTGAATAGGACTGTTTTGGATTACATCCGTTTTGGTACTGTATATAAAATCAATAAAAACTGGCTAAATGACAAATTTATGATTTTCCATTAACCCTTAATAGAGAAATTAATTCTTGAATACCATTAGTACGTTAAATTAGTTATTTTCTTTAAAAAAACCTTAATTTTTCAAACTGTTTAAACAGTCATCTGTGCACCTCAAACAAACAAACACAATTAACCCTCAGACCTCATGGGCAGTAAAGTTTCATCAAAAATGCATAGTAATTCGATAAATTTTTAAGAAACATCACAAATATTAAACAAATTTAACTTTAGGCTGACCTCAGTGCTACACTGATCCGCATTCCTCGAAATTCGACATAACACAGAAAAAAATTACGACAAATCAGTTGTCATATTTATTACCATATTCGTCAATTCAATTAATTTTTTGATTGAAATGGCACCAACAACCATTTTTGTAAATACAAACAATATTTTTGTTAAATAAAGTTGTTAACACCTAACAATTTTTTTTAACAATGATTTTGTTATATTGATAAAAAAAATTGTTAACCTCCAACCAATTAAATTTTAACAATGTGTTCGTCATATTAAATATTTTTTTAATTATTATTTAATATTGTGATTTAAAAATATCAGAGAAATGTAACACAAGATTTATAATTCTTCTTTTATTAAGAATAATACATATTACAATATTATAGAACACGTGTAAATTATCATCCATTTTGTAGATATGTATTTTTGCCAAATATTTGCTTTTAAAATTATATCCTTCATCATTAGGTAATAAGAATAGTCCATTCCTTGACACTACTATATTAGTTCCAATGATATTTCTTTAAAATGTAGTTGCATCTTCTTTTCTAGATCATTTATGTTCTGGGTGTTTTCAAAGCATCAGCAGAATAGATTCAGCAGACCTGTTGACGAATTTTATAGTATAAAATTCGATGTCCATATTTATACTCTGAACGCAATACTAAAATTAGTTAACATACCTTTTTTTTCAATCTGTTTTACAAATTTTTACAAATTCTTATTTATGTTTTCTTTTCACATTAAAATAAATTATAAATATTTTATATTTTTTTGACACATATTTTTAATTTTTTCAATACAAATTTCAAATGAAATTTCAAACACAAAATAGTTGAAGAACAACTAAGAGAAATTATCAATATAACAATTTACAAACATATTAATTAAAAAAAAATTTTTATTAATTATTTAATAAAAATTTTTTAAAAAAACACCTATTTTAATTTCAACTTTAAATAGGGATTTGTCTATGTCCTGGAGATTTGTTCGAGTTGGAAATATTTGCTCTAAACTTTATTCGAAAACAGTTAATCATCATCCACGACTTAAAATTTTACTGTCAAAATTGATTTTAATTACTGTCGTAGGACAGCGCGCACTATATCGCTTCTCAATTTTCGCATTTTTGTCAGTCAGCGCTTTTTTGGAAAAACGCATTATCTTTTTAATTTAATTTGGCTTAAATTACTAACTTTTATCTTATTTTTTAATAAATATTAAGGCAAAGTGATGAGTACTTTTCATCAATTATCTAGACGAAATATATATATATATATATATATATATATATATATATATATATGTATGCAATTTTATATTTAATGTCCTCCTTTAGGCCTCTAAACGTCGGTACTAGTTAACATGTACTAAAAACTGCATTAAAATAAGTTGGTAGTAATAAAATCAAATGAACATTTTAATTCCAATTTCAAATTGTTTTACAACTATATCTGTTATTAAAACTACATAATTATCTCCTTTAACAAACAATCTCATTACGCATCGCACATATCTCAGCGCTTTAAATTTTTAATGATCACTTGGGTATGAAAAAGTTTTCCGCAGAATGGGTGTAGCGTAGAGTATTCAAAACTGAAAACCCGTCAACCGGTTTTTTCTTTTTTGTAAACTTCACCGGTTTCGGTTTTTTGAGAAACCGGTTTTGTAAGACAGTTAACCGGTTTTAATGAAATATATTTTCTATGAAAAACTTTGATATCATTTTTAAAAATATTGATTTATTTTATAGAAAATTATAGCATTTGACAATATTTCGTAAAAGATATAAAATAATTGCCTTAAGAATTCAAAAATGCTAAATTTCCGAAGATTTAGTACACAATTCTTAACACATTTCCTATTAGCGTCCACAAATAAAAAAAAATTTAAGGAGATATTTTTCATATTAAATAATTTTTTAATATTAAACGTTTTTTTTTTGAAGACAAAAACTAAAACCGTTTATATGGTTTTCTTAAAAGACAGTCTTCAATACCTTTTTTTGGGCACTCTAGTGTCGCGTTTGCTCACAAACGCAATCGCGCGACAACTTCTCAGGAGTGTTTGGCGTTGTTCAGCCTTAATGTGAACGAGTTTTGTGAACTATTTCGTAACCGTGGATCTACCACAACATCCCAGAGACCCCCGTTTTTTTGGGATATACGCATTGACAACCACCGAAAGGGTAAAACATTGGGTCGTTTTAATGAACAGAAAGAAAATCATCTCACAAACAAATAGGTATCTGTCTTATTTTTTGGAAGAGATAAAAAAAATTGGAGATACGTTGGACAAAGTAATTTTTTATCCAAAAACCAGTGCTTCATCAAAAAGTCACGTACTCATTGACCCGCCCTCGTAATCCAGAAAATACAATTACCTAAAATTATTACAAGTTTAAACAATTCCAAAAATTTCTGTAATATTTTTAATTAATCATTATGGTGGAGCGATTTTTATTTTTTTTGTAATCGCTTTGGAATACCTGTTAAAAGTTTTTAACTTTTTAACTCCTAAATATACACAAAAAAAATCATTTGGTGGATCGTATATATAGATTATAATACAAAAATAAATGGCTCTTGAAAACGGGGGGAGTGGAAGTCCCCAATGACCTCCTTATTTCTAGTAGTCTTGGATGTCCTCTATCAGTAAAACAAATAATTGAGGGTGTTTCCGAAATTTTTAGACACATTTTGTAATGTACTCAGCAAGACCTATAACCCAAGCTAGGTCGTTTCCAAGTTTTTTCCATCGTAGCACCGTGTTATTATTTCAAAACATTTTGCTTCAAAAAAGTTTGGACATTTTTTTAAGTATTAAAAATTCCTTTTCATCCTTATTACAATTTATTAAAGCTTTATAAATAAAATTTTGTATCGAAATTTTTTTATAAACCTTTGAAAAATTAAATTTTTTTTATGAATATGGGGGTAATTGTTTAAAAACATTAATTTTTTTATTGTAATTACGATTTATAAGAGATTTCGTTACGAAAAGATTTTGTAACTTCACAATAATTTATTAAGAATTGAATGTTGAATGCTACTCTAAAGGCAAGTTGGACGCTCTAAGAATAATGGAAAAATAATGAATACTTCCTATCCAAATTTGCTATCGAAGGAAAAATAATAGAGATATTAGTGATTTTTAGTTAAATTTGAACTATTTTTTTTCAAGCTTTAACATAAAATTCTCAATAAATGAGAAATTAACCCTAGGCTCTCTTTTGTTGTGTCTTATTTCTGATTTTCTGGTTCAATTTTAAGTTTTGGTGTATTCAATGACGGATAGTAAAATTTCACGAATAATATTTTTCCGGAAGATTTTAACCCCTTAAATCCCGGTTTTAATAGTGTTTTTTGCTCTTTTTAAAAAGAAGAACTTGAGGATTAAGAGGGTTAACATATTCTACAAAAATGTTCTCCGTAACATTTTACATAAATTTGCTGAACATATTTTATACCTAAAATGTAAGGATCACATGGTTTCTTATGCCGATTTACAATAAGAATGTGCCTGAGTTGGGAAACTTTAACCCCCCCCTTAAATGAAATTCTGATGTAAACTTTCGAAACGCCGATACACGTGTCTTTTTTTTGTGTTGTATTTTTATTGGTCAGACCTTGTAATTTTTTTTGTGTTGTACAGTGTTATCAAATAGTTTTAAAATTAAATTCTTTTTTGCTCAAATTAAATATAATTTGTAAACAATTGCATGCAACACAGTGAAGTGTAATATCAAAATAATGAAAAAATTAAATATAGAAAATTAGCATCGTGTTCTTGTTCACAGCTTGATGTTTCGGGGGTAAGTCAGATCACATGTTTATCTTAACCCTTAAATGCATGATTTTTACTTTTATTTTTCTATAAAGTAACAAATATTTAGTAGCTTCGCCCGGTAGCATTTACTAATGTTAGTTCGTCAAGTTTCTCCAACCCTGCCTGTTCTTATTTATTTGCAAGTTTTACCCGGAATTTTGTGAATTTTTTTCTTTACAAACCATCTCCTGAAAATTTCGAATCGAATAAAAAAAAATCAGAAAATCGCTCCAGCCGTTCTCACGTCATGACATTACATACATGGACCATTTCATTTTTATATATATAGATATTTCTTTTAGCTTTAGTTTGATTTAGAATTTCGTCTATATCGTCTATCAATATTTACTCTGTATGGGAGGTGCTACGTCCTCTAATCTAATTCCGTCTATATTCAGCTAAACTCCGCACATTAATAAGAAATTAATTCGTAAAAAGTTTAAACACTTTTACAATTATAGTTCTCCAGATATTCGAAATTAAATATTTACTTTGTATTGGGTGTGCCACGCCCACTATTCCAATCTCGAAAATTTTCAGTGAAACTATGCAAAATGATAAAAACGCTATTTAGACAAAAAATTCCCATATTATAAAATAAGTATTTACTTACGTACAATTACATATTTACCCCCATATGCATAAACAGTTTTTAAATTTGTCAAAGATTTATAAAAAAAAATTTGAATGGAAATTTAGTTTTATACATGGTAGAACCAACCAGGTACAATTATTAGGGAGAGTTTTCAATATTTACCCCTACAACGTCAAATAACGCATTTACTCTCATCACTTTTTATTTTGTTTTCGCGATGTTTTGCACGTTATATTAAAACTAACACATATTTATTTGGAAAAAATTTAATTTGAATTAAATATTTCACGAAAAAAAGTAAATACACAAAAATTTGTTTAATTAATTTATTTTTGTCTTAGACATTTCGTTTTGTTTTTTTCTAATTTTCTTTTGTTTGACGTTATAGGGAATGTATAATTGAGAACGTACTTTCTAATAATTGTACCTTGCTTGTTCTGCTATGGTTTTATAAACCTTTGATAAATTTGAAAATTGTTTATGCATATGGGAGTTAGAAAATAAAACAAAAAACACCTTCAAAATATATTTTTTTAAGTAACTTTAAATTACTAAAGTCTTCTTCTTTGTTTTCTATAACAACTCTCACTTAAAACAGAGCGAAATCAATACTGTTTAATTGTTTCTCTTATTTATTTACAACAACAAATTGGACAAACATGCATTGCTTTGTTAATTTTTAGCTTAAGGTTCACATGTACACGTTTTTGCATATGTGTTAGTAACATCTTTAAACGCTTTTAACTCCTAAAAAACTGAACCGATTTCAATAAAATATATATTCTGCACATAAGTGAATAAAATAAATCCCTTTAAAATGGTATATTTTTTTGCCCAAATTGGATGTATAATGGGAGCGTATGATGATGATGATTTCAAAGATCTTTGCAACGACGCACAGTGCACGGTGGTCAATTTCGGCCAAAAATTCATAACTTCTTTATTTCTTCATAAAAATGTTTGAAATTTGGTATTTGTATTAAGAATAACATAACCGATCGATCGATAAATATTTCGATGTTCAAATACAGGGTTTGGCCAAAAAAGCATGAATGTTCTAAAAGTATCAAAAAAAATTGCATGTAAGTGGCTGAAATTTAGTCCAAAAATAAATAAAATATGTAATCAAAAAAAAATTGGTCATTCAAATTTCGAATTACATATATAGGGTTTGGCCAAACAATCATGGACGTTTTGAAATTATCGGAAACATTAGGTTATTCATGTAAATGCTTGAAATTTTATGTACATTTAAGAACAACACTCTCGATTCATCGCAAAAAATATTAGTAATTGCATACAGGAGTTAGCCAAATAAACATTGACGTTATAAAAGTATCGAAAAAAGTATGTACATTTTGTATATGGCTTCAATTAGGTTTATAATTTAAAATAACATAAATGATCCGTGGTCAGCATATACGTAAATAACTCTCAAATTTACATAATTTTTAAAATTGACCATAAAATTACAAAAAAAAATGTGTAAAATATGAAGGCACCTAAATCGTTCTGGTTATTGGAATGGCAGATAATTGCAGCTGGAATTTATAGTACTTACTCTTGATATTTTACAGTATTAGATGTAATTTACACTTAACCTCTAATAGCCCCTTTTAATTTGTTCTGGCCTTTCAAACTTTTTTTTAAATTTAGTTTCTATAGATTTAAAACTAGTTCCTAATCAATTCACTTTTATATAAAAAGAACACGCAAAAACTCCGTAATAACTACGTGGAATGGTTAACTGTTAACTGTGTTATAAAAACTTGTGCTAATTAGCAAAAAAAACTTCAAAGAAAAAAAATCACATTTTTCTAATATTAGCGGTATTCACTGTTAAGTGCGAATGGTCTAGCATCATTGCAAATGCAAAATTTTACCGTAATCCAATAACAAAATACACACGTAATCCAATAACAAAATACACAAAATGACAAGAAAAAACCTTTGACTTTACAGCACTATAAATAACCATATAGTTACTTTATCGCCAAAATAATAATGATACTTACTGTATATTCTGAAGTGTTATGAAAAATTTACCATAAAAATTTTATAAAAATTAAACTTCTTGAATTTTTCTTCAGTTTTAATTTCATTAAAATCGGTTAAGCAGTTGTTGAGAAATTTAAAGCTAAAGTTGAACTTTTAATTTTTTATAGCATTTAGTATTAAAATGTGTATTTTTTTTATTTTTTGCATCAGCTTTACTTATAAAAAGGTTGTAAGCAGATAAAAACAAGTGAGGAAGTATGTTCGGTCAAGCTCGACCATATAATACCCTACACTATAATTTATTTTCGTGAATTATGGACCGATCGACATGAAATTAGGTCGTGTGATTTATGTCTATATGAGTGTTATTTTTGTTGAATTTTATGTTTCTACCAACATTTTAAGATATTATTATGCTCGTTAAAGTGATTTTCGGAAGTGGGTCTTCTATGGGAGCTATGACTAATTATGGACCGATCACCATGAAATTAGGTGACATTAATTCAGTTTATATAAAACTTATTTGGAGCAAAATTTGTGTAGATACATATATAAATTAAAGATTTATGACCGATAAAGTATAATTTAGGGAGAACATTTGTATGGGTGGTAGATGAAATAATGGACCGATTTCAGTCATTTTCAATAGGCTTCGTCCTCGGGCCAAAAAAAATGTATGCATTAAATTTTATCGCAATATCTTCAAAATTGCGACTTGTACTTTGCGCCAGTCATATGAGCAGGTAAAATAAAAATAGAATAAAATAAAAAAAATGAAAATTGGGAGTAATTTCATTCAAATGGAAAAAGTGTTCAACAAACAGGTCAACAAGTATATATAGGCTTAAAGAGGACACTTTGGCCTTTCTCCTGGTAGTAAAATTTGTTTAACCTCTTTTGACCCTAAGCACTTTTATTCCACTTAAATTCAAATTTGACTAAAATATAGTACCTGAGAAAAAAGTTAATAACACATCAGGTATAAACGGTACAGTGACAAATCATACCAGTTCTTAAAGATTATTATCTTACCAATGTAACAAAAAAAATCATCCAATTATCGATAATAGTTAGCGGGTAATGATAATTTACTTCTGATCAAATTTACAAAAATCACATTTTTTATAAAATGACATAAAATATTTGACTTTAACAGCATGCCACGCACACAATTGACAATATTTTTATCTAATTTTTTGCTTACCTTAGTTTGAATGTGTTTACTATTGAATGACATTAAAATTTTTGAAGTTAACAAAAAGTTGGACTTTTGGCCGATGAAATTGAGATATGAGCCACCGTGCGACGTATATAAGTTGGACCTACAGTGGGTCAAAATCGGAAAAAATATTTTTTAACCCGATTTTTTTTCGGTAAATATGTATTTAAAAAAAAATTAAAAAAAAAAACAATTCGAAAATTTTTTTTTCCAAAAAATTAAAAAACAATTTTGGAAAAAAAAATAAATTTTGTTTACCTAAAAAAATTTAAAATTTGTATTTTGAAGTATAATTTGGTGAAGGGTATATCACATTCGGCACAGCCGAATATGGATCTCTTACTTGTTTTTCTTTTAATTTCTTACAAATAATATTTTTTCTCTACAATTCGTCATATTTAAATGAAAACAATCTTTGGATGATTTTATAATAAATAAAATTTAATATCGTACGTGACAGATTTTTCTCTTATAGTAAAGCAATATACATACATATGTATGTATATGCTAATTGGGAGATTAGTTTTAACCGCCTAAAACACGCCAATTAAATTAAAAAATTAAATATAGCCAGTTTAAACTATTATTTTTGCCAATAAAATGTTGTAATAAGCTTTAAATACTTAGACATATTAATATTTTAGTGTTTTCTCCTATTCAAGTCATCTTGAAGAAAAAGTTTCAAGGGTTTTTAGGTTTTCGGTCGTGGTAGTCATTCTCGTGGAATTGCCCATATGCCAAGTAAGTTAAAAAAACAAGTCAGAGAGATATATTCGGCTGTGCCGAATCTTATACACTGGTGGTCAAAACTAAAGCAACCGAAATCAGTCGATCAGTTATGTAGATTAAATATTTACATTTTTGAAGAATCAAGTATTTTTTCTTTATCATATGTATATTAAAAACAAAAAAAAATATAGACTTTTATCTCTTACATGTCCATCTTTTATAAATTTCTGTAAAGAAGGCATTTATTATCTGGTCAAAACTAAAGCAACTGTATTGTAACATTAATGTTTACAAGAAAAAAATATTGTTTATACCGTTATAAATTTCATGCTTTGTTTTGTGGTCTTCTCAGAATTAATTTTTATTAATGTTTACTTAATAAAAACTATTACAGTAGTTTTGACTTACCTGCCTTTCACTTAAGACCATTTTGCATATAAGTGCACAAAACTTGTGCTTTGTATATTTATTTCCCAAACTCCATATAAATTCGTTAATTTAAGTGCATTGTTCATACCTGTACATTTAAGATAAGTACATAATACTTTTGGAAGCTATAACTGGTTTTCATGAAAAAAATTTCATTTAGCTGCTTAATACAAAATTAAATTAAATCAAAACAAAATAAGGAAAATAGGATTTTGAAAAAATGACAAGTTTGCAACTTCTTAATAATTTGAAACGTAGCTAAAATAATAAATTTGTCGTTATGTTTAGACGGAATCACAAAGCTTCATGTAAATTATTTGCCGTTAGCTGCTTTTTTGGTCTGTAAACTTAAATGCACTTACCAGCATCAATGAGCACGTAAGTGTATTAAGGTTAACTGCATTTTTATCTTACCTGCACAAGATATCGTGCAAAGTTGGTTGTGCAGGTAAGTCAAAATTACTGTACAAGTTTTCAATTTAGAGTAACTTTTACATCAATTATAAAAATGGCTAGAAACAAGTATTCTACTTTTCTTAAAGAACAAATTATAAAAGATTATCAAAAGGGATAAACAAAAACAAATTTCCGAAAAGTTTCAATACGCTATGATTTCGTTCAATTAGACAGTACATTCTGGAGGTACACCGCGTAAAATTTCACAACCTGCTGATAAAATATTAATTCGTGAAATAAAAAAGAAACCCTCTGTCACTTCAACTGAATTGGTGATAGGGTTCTCATTTTTTTTTTCATATTTTATTTATTGTATCTTCACAAAATAATGTGAACTATCAATAATTTGTTCAAATCTTAAATCTAAATATTATTTTTTTTATTTACGTCCCACCACAGTTGGACGAAAAATTTTGTTTAATTTATAGATCCTATCATTAGCGCAGGTCTGTTGGATTCCTTCTTCTTAGTCGGATGTAGCCGTTACTTCTCATTAATGTTAGTGCAAGTGGGTTTGGGTGAACTTCTAACTTTTTCAAATATGACTCCGCTTGTTTTTTTATTTCATTTTTTACCAGGGAGACAGACACCTAGGTCCTTATGAATGTTAATATTTCTCACATACCAAGGCGCTGCTGTTATCATTCGTAATATTTTATTTTGGAATCTTTGAATTTTTTCAATATTAGAAGCTGAGGCCGTGCCCCATAATTGAATTCCATAGCACAATTGAATGTAAGCACAAGAACTGAAAGAAGACGAGCTTTAAAAGCAGGTTTATGTGCTCGGAAACCATCAAAGAAGCCGTTTATTTCCCCAAAAAATCGCAAACCCAGGTTAGCTATTGCAAAGCTTGATATTGGTTGGAGTGCTGTCCAGTGGAGAAATATATTGTTTTCGGATGAATCTAAATTCAATAAGAAGAATTTCACTGTAAGAAGACCACAAAATGAACGCCTTAAGCCTCAATATTGTAAAGCTTCATACTAAAGGCTTCATAATGGTGTGGGACTGCTTTTCATACGCTGGAGTTGGACCAGTTCACCAAATAACTGAGAAAAAGGATCTATGTATTTATAAAAATGTGTTGGAAAATGTAATGCTGCCTTATGCAGAAGAAAAAGTTCCTCTGGTTTGGGTTTTCCAACATGACAATGACCCGAAACATGCTTCGAAACTTGTAAAGAGATAGTTCTATGAATCAAAAGTAAGAGTTCTCGGGTGGCCAGCTCAATCGCCTGAACTTAAACCTATTGAAAATCGTTGGAGCATCGTAGATCGCATGATAAAAAGAGATTCTAAGATGAACAAACATACCATTTTTAATCGTATCCAAGACGCATGGAACAACATTTCCAAAAATCAAATTGATGTGTTGCAATCATAAAAATAGAAGTTACGCTATCGATTACTAATATTATTTTTAAGTTTTGTGACAGAAGTACATGAGTTGATTTAGTTTTGACCGGTCATATTTTATACAAAATTCGTTATTTTGAAAAAATATCTTTTAAATAAATGAATTATACATTTTTTTGTATTTAAGTTTAATTTACATAAAGTGCTAATATTAAAACAAAAAAATTTCCCTTCTAAGTTGTTTGTTGGGTACTATATTTGTCATAACATCGCTTTGTAATGTGAGTTGCTATAGTTTTGGCCACCAGTGTATGTATACCCTTCACCAAATTATACTTCAAAATACATACAAATTTTAAATATTTTTAGGTGAACAAAAATAATTTTTTTGTCCAAAGTTGTTTTTTTTAATTATATATAAGGAAAAAAAATTTTCGAATTGTTAATTTAATTTTTTTTTTTTAAATTTTAAAATTTTTTATTTAAATTTTAAAGGATTTTTGAGTTGCCCTTTCGTTGGGGATTTCATTGGCTTCAATCTCTGAGGTGCTAAAGGTTTCTTGCTACATTACAACAACAACGTGAAATTATTTCCTTATTATGTTTTTTGTTTTGTTTATTTTTCGTTGGTGCTGCTGTTGCTATTGCTATTGCTGTTGTTGTTCTTGTTTTGCATTTTCTGTCTTGTTCGCAAATTTTTCTACTTTGTTTTCCCTTCAAGTCTTGCAAACGTTCATACATATAATGTTTGTTGGTGTTGTTGCTGTTTTCATTTCATTTCATTTCATTGTGCTTTGTTTTTGTTTTATTTGCCTGCTTTGTTTTGTTTCTATATTTGTTTGTGTAAAAAAGAGAGTTTTTAATCTTATTGATAATGAGCGTTTTTCCAAAACGTGAGCGTCAACGTCAACGTGTAAAAAAACTAAATGAGTGCAATGTTGTCATTATCACCCAGCCAGTGAGTCTGTGTGTGTTTGTGTTGTTGGCTGTGTTTGCATGTTGGTAGGAATGAGAAAAAAATAGTTTCTTTAATTTTATACAATAGTATCAATACGGCGGTGAACGATAAAACGTCGTAACGCGCTCGTGCGTTTGGGTTCATACGTTCGTTTGTGTACGTACATTAGTTACGTTTCTTTTTGTTGTGTTCATTATTTATTATTATTAAAATTCTCATTACATTGTTGTTTATTTGGCATGCATGTGTATAAACGAGTACTATACGAATACGTTGTTGTTATTATTATTATAAGTATGTTTCATTCTTTCCTTCTGCCTACAATAGCGTAATTGTTGTTCGTCGTCGTCGTGCCACAATCTTGATTGTTTTGTTTAACCGAAAAAACGTACGCAATTTTTAATTGGCGCGGAAAAGCCTTACTTACCTACGAATTTATTCATTCATTCATTAGTACTGTTATTTATTTATTTTATTCTTTAGTTTTTCATTAAATGTGTTTAAATAAATGTAAAATTTTAATAATTGTGTTAAAAAAAATCATGTTTACGGCAAAAATAAAAAGTGTGAAAAAGCCTAATTTTATTCGAAATAAATAAAACTAACATGCATTCAAGTGATAATAACAATATACTGATTACATATAATCAATTATAATAAAACAAGGATATAAAATTACGTTTGGATTGTTACTGGATTAAACTAAAAGGATATTTTGGATATTTATAAAAAACAAATTCAACAAAAATGTGCCAACTTAACTAAAAGTACCTACACGAGCAATAAAATTTTTTGGAAATTTAAAGAAACTAAATAAATAATATGGATTATAAGTTTTTAACTGCCCCTACACAAACTAATGGTAGCACTATGTTCCTGGACAGGCGAAAATCTCGTCCCATTTATAATTTGTTGGTAAATTGTAAAGAACAGGACATACATGTAGGGTATCAAATTAAAGCTAGTTTCATAAACTATCTTAGTAAATACGTGCCAGCTCAATAAATTAAGAAAATTATTAAACAATAGTACAAAAATTCACTACTACGATGGGATAAATCGAATTACAATAAAAAAATTAACTAAGTATGTACATCAGGGATGGCAAATAAAATTTTTAAATTGTACCAACTTTCATTAAAAATTGTACTTTTTCGGTTCTGATTGTACCAAAACTGACTTTTTCTTTGAATTAAATAATTATTTATATGAAGTAATTTGTATTTAAAACGTAATTAACAAAATTCGGGTTCATTGATATCGAGAATTTTAGACTTTAAAAATTAAATTTAGAAAATTCCATATTAATTATAGACTTTCTGAAAATTTTAACTGAAATAGAGATTTTTAAATTGCTTGTTTTTTTACTATGCATCTGCCCCTAATTAGTTAATTTTGGTCAAGTGCAGTTCATATAAAACCAATTTCCCGCGGAATTTGATAGATCTGTAAAGTAGGTGGTCTGCTTAGACGATAACAACATAAATTATGTTTTTCTATTTTTGTTTACATTAATTAATTTTAGATTTTTTTGATGATAATCAAAGGTTTAATATAAATTGTACCATTGTACTTTTGTGGATCGTATTGTACCAACTTCGACCTCCCCCCACCCCCTGATGTACATACATATTTGTTCTAGTCTTCAGTTTAGTGTTAAAAGAAAAACTTAAATTCTTCATGTAACGTACCAGTAACTCGCCTAATTTTCTAATAAGTAGGTATGTTCTTTGCAATTTAAAGTTAAACTTTATCTTCTAGCTAGTAATTTAAATAGCGTGCTTTTCTGGACTAAAAGACCTGGCTGGCCATTAGTAAAAAAGTTTGGAAATATGTTCATGAGATTTGTTTTATTTTCCAACAAATTGTAATATTTTAGAGGTTTTCTTTTTTGTAAAAGAGCTAATTTTAGGAATAAAGATAAACTAATATTTTGATTCTTCACTTATTGTTTATTTAGTTTGTAATCTTAGGTTAAACTGAACATCATTGACCAGCTCCAGAGTTGTTATACAAGTTGAATTCCTTTAATTTGTTTATATTTTCAAACAATTGTCAAATTTTAGAGGGTTTTTATTTTGATTAACTGACCCATACTACATGTGATGAATACCTTTCATTTCATACCTTTTACGCATACATATGGGCAATTCCATATCATCGTACGTGACATTTGTACGCCTATAGAGTGGACTAGATTTTGTAAAAATAAGAGTATCTGAAAATAATTTGGTCATTATGTTCCATTCAGAGGGTATTCTATATTAAAATAGTACATTGTTGTCCAAAATATCGAGCGAAATAAGGGTATATCGTACGTGAGATAAAACGGAACTCATTTTGAGGTACATGTAGAAATATGCGAAAATATTCGAATCGTGAGAGGCATTATGTTTACTTCTAATTTCTTACACTAAACGAAATATTGTTCCTTTACAATCCGTCATATTTAAATAAAAACAATCTTTGGATGATTTTATAATAAATAAAATTTAATATCGTACGTGACATACCGTACGTCACAGATTTTTCTCTTATAATAAAACAATATATATTCTGTAAATATACTATGTATACAAAAACTAAAACAATTAATAGAAAATATACATTCGGTTGCAATAAACAATTTGACAATAGCTAAAGTGACGTTTCGACCAAAAATAGTTGTTATCTATCACTGATTCCAATCTGTATGGGTCATAATATTGGGTCAACATAATAATCACCAAACTATTTTGCCTACTCATTATTTGAAAAATTTAGTTTTTCATTCATACACACATAAAATTATAAAAAAAAACAGGTAAAAATTAAGCAGGTACATACATATAATTAACTGGAATTTAAAAGAGGCAAAATACCTTTGTTAACTGTTAATTGTGATGCAAAATAATGAGATTTTTGGGGTTTCCCATTTTACTATGTATGTATTATCAATTGCAAAAACATAATTTTTTTTACCTGTTTTTTCTAATTTAATGTATGAATGAAAAACAATACTTATTTTTATTATACTTGTCAAATTTTGTGTTTATTATTATTTATTTATTAAATTCATATTATTTGTGATTGATCTTTAATTTGTTAAACTTTGCTCATTTTTTTTTATTTTATAAAATAGTATTTTTTATCCAATTAAAGTTAATTAAAAGAGCTGGACAATAGTATATACAATATAGGTATCTTTCAAATAACATACTTCTGTATTTCTGTATTTTGTGAAAAATATTTAACTTTATCTGAGTATTTGATACTTTACTTAGTATATGGCCAGTTCTTCAGATGTCAGCATATTTAAAATGGCTCTTAAAATCGCAATTTTCCAAAATACCAAACTTTTTTGTTTTGAATAGCTTTTTAACCAGACATTTTTGTTACATTTCCGTCGGCCGGTTATTATTTGCAAAAGCAACAAAATTGTAACAAAAATAATACCTACGTACGGAATTTAATATCAAGTTACTTTTTCAAATCACTTCGCATCTGACAGTGAGCATGTGTACGCTTTAGAGCGTTTGAGGGTATTATATAGGTAGTAGTAGTGGTAGTAACTACTGCTTGCAATATGCATACAACAACAATAGGTTTTTTTTTAGTTTTCAATAAGACATAACATAGTTGCCAGACGATTTAGATTCAAAATCGTCTAAATAAAAAGGCAATATTTCTCATATATAACTTGTATTTCGTCTGAGGCCATAAATTTGAAATTCACCTACATACATATGTTGTTCATAAAAATATCAATCAACTAAAAACTAAAATGACATACCGAATGATTTGAATAATATTTTAATTTTGAAATGTAGTAATATACATTATTACCGTCTGTAAATACCTTAATAAGTTAGATAGAATAAAATAGTTTTATTAAATATTTCGCTTAATTTGTTTGAAATATTTTTGCATAATTTTCCCAATAGCCTTTTTGAAATACGAATTTTCTTATCTTTTTTTCTTATTACAATTGTCTGGATTATAATTTTGAATTTTATTAATTCTTTAAATTAATACCTATATTAAGGGCATTGTATAAAATGTTGAAAAAACAAGTAAGAGAGCTTCACCAAATTATACTTCAAAATAATAATGTTAAATATTTTTAGGAAAACAATTTTTTTTTCAAAGTTGTTTTTTTGTACATTTTTTGGAAAAAAAATTTTCGAATTGCTTTTATTTGTTTTTTTATATTTTTTTTGGAAAAAAAATTCGGTTTAAAAAATATTTTTTACGATTTTGACCCATTTAGGTCCAACTTACTATGGTCTTATATACGTCGTTGCTTATTAATTCAGATATAGGACAAAAATCGATGTTGTCATGGTTTTTTCCTTATATCTCAGAAATTTGTGAACCGATTTTCTCGATTTTAAATAGCAACCGTGCCGGAAGAATTCTGGAGATATTGATCTATGAATCGTGCAGAAATTAAAATTTTATGGTCCGACTGATGTTTTAGCGTTCTCAGAATATCAAAATTGTTAATAACATCAAAAATATAGGGGGTAAGATTTTATCGTAAGTCAATGTTTATATTTTACAGTAACAAATTTTATCGTAAGCGACACACAGTGGTATAAAAAAAGAGGGAAATAAATCTGTAACTTATAAATGGTTAGATTGGTTTGAATGAAATTTTACATGCGCAAGGAAGAAGTGTTGTCGAGTTTAAGTTTTGAACGTTTTGAACAGGGGCGCGATCTAGGGCCCTCAAAGTAGGACACCTCGGGTATGTTACATTTTTAAAACGATATTATTTCTTGGTTTGAGTTCTGATTTCAAAAAAATTATACATATAGAATCTTCTCATCGAGCACTACAATTAGCTATCAATTATCTATTATAGCTTAGGAGATATTCGCATTTGAAAATTAAATTTTCAACATTTTTCCCACCCTACTCCAGTTTTTTTATAACAGCGTATCCCAATATTTCCCGATTTTCTCCAGTTTTCCTTTATGGGCTAACAATACATGTATGTGTCAAATGAAAAAAGCTGTTTAAAAATAATGACTAAGTCCAAGTTATAGGGATTTGAATTTAAAAAAAAAATTTTTTGGGAAAAAAGAACTTTTTTTCTTTTTAAGTTATCGCAAAAAATTTCTAAGAGGATGTATAAGGAATTTCTACTTTCTGAAAGCTTAGTTTTCATAAAATATTTTAAAGGAAAACCCATTTCAAAATTGTTGTTACCGAGGGGTCCTTCCAGGTCCTTTCAAAAAACACCTATTTTTTATGTAAAATAAATCTTTAGGGTAAAAATCGCGTATCCGATATCAAAATATAGTATGTTTCTAATTATTTTGTAAAAGGCCCGATAACCCCGACCCTGGTATGGATATTATAGCCAAAAAACTAAAAATTACCATTTTTGGAATTTTTCAACACTTTTTTGGGAATTGTAGGATTGCTGATAATAAATTTCAAAATTCGTTTTTATTTTTCCATTTTAAATAGAAAAATCTGCATAACTGTGAAATTTCATTAATAACTATTTATAAATAAAAATTTAATATCAATTCGAAAAATTTTTATCTATGCAAAAATTGGTTCTTTGAAGAAATCGTCAAATTTAGGACAAACATAGTGAGTGTGTCATTTTGAACCTTTAAAATCGTCAAAATGACGATTAATACTCAAATGTGGCAACAACAAGAAACAAAAAGAAAAAACACTCTCTTTATATGAGTGGAATATATTAACTTAATGATGGTGTGTGTTTTATTTAATGAGTCGTTTTTTTGTTTTGGATTTTGTCGTATTTTGAGCGTATTAGAGAAAGAGAGAGAGAGTATTGTTTATATCATTCGCGCAAAATATGTTAAAGAGGAAATGAGTGGAAATATTTAATGAATCTCCAAAATACGACGATGCTATTAAAAACGGGTGTGAGTAACAGGGTTGGAATATCTTATTGTATGTGGTACACTAAGTACATTTTTTTTGATTTGACTGGCAAAAAGTACTAACTGTGATATATAATACATATAATAATTACTAGTGATACGTAGTTACAAGTATCAGTCATTTTCTTTGGACATGATTTATTTATATAAATAATTTTTATTATTTTTATATTAAAAGCGTTTGTGTTAAAATTTTGTCATTGTTGGGAAGTTCAGAGTATGGGGCTAAGGTTTTTTTAGTTTCGCAAAAGAGGACAGAAAAGCAAAGTAATCATTTGGTTAAGTTTGAGATCATGATTTTTTTTCCCAGTTGTCAGACATAGTTTAATAATCAGGGAAAATTTTAAATACTTTGAGTGTTTAATGAAAATATTTTGTGGAGTTTTAGGAATAGGTCAAGGTTGTGACTTTAACACATACTAAACCTGATTAGAGAAAAATTATTTTTTGAAGGAATTTTTTTCTCACAAATATTTGGCCGAAATTTTCAAAACTTTAGCAAGATAATTGGGTATTCACACGGTCTACTATTTGGTCATATTGTCCTAATATATTATTATAGTTTAATAAAATTTTTGTTGTTTCAAACAAAAAAGTTCTAAACTAATAAGAAATAAAATAAAACAGAAATATGGAATTCTTTAGAATATTAAGTAATTCTATAAATTGAATCGTTGAGACATTGTAGTTAAACCTGAATTAATACATACATATGGGCATTTCCATGTTACCGTATGATGACATTTGTACGCCTATAGAGTAGGGTTCTATAGCTGAAAGAAAAAGTCGACTTTTCGACTTTTTCCGTTTTTTTATTGATGCGCCTTTTGTAATGTTTAGCAATAAAAATGAAATTTATCAAGGCGATAATAGTTAGAAGAATGTTGTAAGAATTTTGTGTAGAAAAAAAGCTTTATTTTATAAACATTTATTTATTATTTACAAATACATATTAGCAAACACTACAAAAAATGCAAGTGTACCAAATTGCAATAGTTTTAGTATAATGCTGCAATTAAATAATTTTTTAACAATCTAAAAAGTCGACTTTATCGAATATTCGATTTTTTACGACTTTGGGATATTATCATCGATTGTTAGACTTTTTTCAGGAAAAACATAAACAAAAGGTAACGAAATGGTACATGTATGTAATGGCATCACGTGAGAACGGCTGGAGCGATTTGACTGATTTATTTTATTCGATTCGAAATTTTGAGGAGATGGTTTGTAAAGAAAAATAATTAAAAAATTCCGGGTACAACTCGGAAATTTTTTTTAGTCCAGTCAACTGTAATAAAAAAGCTCCCTAAAGTATGCAGTACAAATTTAGATATTTTATTTGCAAATAAATAAGAACAGGCAGGGTGTATGTGGGTTGGAGAAACTTGAAGAACTAACATTAGTAAATGCTACCGGGTGAAGCCGGGGCGGTCAACTAGTTATATTAAAAAATTAAAGATAGGCGTCAGTTTAAACAATTATTTTAGCTTTACTACTTTCACAAAGTAAAATTAGAGTGTTTTTCTATTCAATTGAAATATTGATGGACATACTCATGGAATTGCCCATATGTATGTAGGTGATGTTTTCCTTTTAAAATAAGAATCAACTAGTTATATTAAAAAATTAAAGATAGGCGTCAGTTTAAACAATTATTTTAGCTTTACTACTTTCACAAAGTAAAATTAGAGTGTTTTTCTATTCAATTGAAATATTGATGGACATACTCATGGAATTGCCCATATGTATGTAGGTGATGTTTTCCTTTTAAAATAAGAATTTAAAACGACTTTTAGAAATTTTTAATTTTCCGATTTTTTTCATTTTGACGATTTTTCCCCATAATTCATCAGGCAGCCCTGTTGGTGGTGCTAATAACGAGAATAAAAATAATGTAAAAAAACTGTGCAAAAATTACTTCAACCCAAAGATCACCAACAATTAGATTTTTAAGCTCTTGTGCTCTCTACACTCGTTTCTCTAATAAACCACTCTCAAAAACAAAACAATACACATGGGTTTTTAAGCAGGAGAGTGCGTTAGTGTGTTTTTAATATTTAACCAGCTTATGAGGCTGCTGCTGCTACATCTGCTACTGCGGAGATTTATAATTCACTCATTTAGCTGTCGTTAAAAAAAAAATAAAAACAGCTACAGTAAAGAGTTGAATTAATTTTTATTGTGAGAGTGTGTGAAAATAGCAACAACAACAACAAATCATATATATAAAAAGGTGTTTGTAGTCGCGATTTTTTCTTCTCATTTGTGTTTTTTTTTCGTTGTTGTTTTTTTTGTCGTTCTTTCTGTGTGATGTTTTTTATGATTGGCGTGTAGGATGGCTGAGTGTTCATGCTGTGTATGGGAGTATGTGTGTTTTTTTTATATATGTATATATTTTGTAATACTGTCATTAGCGTAAACCGCGCAATGCGTGTACTCGTTTCATTATTTATTCGTAAAAAAAATTAAAAAATATATATCGGTACATCAATAATAAAACAACAACAATCTACCTAAAATAGGTAGCAAAAATTTAATTTAATACTTAACAAAGTGTATTTTTTCGGAAAATAAAAAAAAATAGTTTAATTTACTCCACGTAAGAAGGAAAAATGTCGTTAAAAACTGTGTGCAAAGCCAGTGCTTTTCTGTTTTCTTTTCTGTGAAAAGTGTTTGTTTGAAACGAGTGTAAAAAATTTATTATTTTTGAAATTTGTGTTTTTCTCTCTTACAGTTGCAATAAATACATATATAACATAACAAATTAATTACAAAATATTTAATAAATATTTAAAAAAATAGCTTGAATAAAACAAAACAAAAAACAAAACATAACATCTCTAAAGTTCCTATAAATTTAAAAAATTAATTAAATTACTACAATTAATAATACCTACAACCACAACAAAATTAATAAAAAAAAAAAAATTAAATCAAATTGAAACAAAATAAAAGCAGAAAAAATATCTTTTAGTTAATTAAAACAGTTTAACAATAAATCTATAATAATTTTGAAAATTAATTTTTCATAAAATAAACAAAAAGAAAAAATTCAGTTTGGCCAAAAGCAGTAATTACAGCAACAATCAACAAATATACCAAACAACATCTGCTTAAAGAAACCACAATAATAATGTATGTTTAATGCTAAACAGCTAACAAAAAAAATAAAAATAAAAACAAAAAATATATATTTAAAAATTCCCACTGTGACTGAACTAGTGCTCAAAACTATGAAAAAGCTTTAACCAAAAGGTAAGTGCAATCTGCTGTATTTCAATTTAAAAAAAAATCTGGATACAATTCGTAATTAAATTTCATTTGGCACGAATTGTATCTAAACCATAAATAAATTATTTTTCAATCAGCTCAATAAACAAGGACAAACATAACATAATAGAACGAATAATATATTATTGGATAGGTTCTTTAAGAACATTTAATTTGGCACCGAATTTATTTGTCAATAGCGTATAAAAAATACCATGTCGTAAAAACAACACAACATTATTTGCCCGAAAGGATAATGACATAAATTCATAATTAATTAAATTTATAATACATATGTACATATAAACACAATTTCCTACCCTTAAATGTTTGCTAAAATTTGCTAAAAAAAAAAAAAGATCCGTTTTAGGAAATTTGAAGTTTCTTAAAATGAACTATTACACTGGGCGACAATGTAATGTTTTTTATTTCTGTGGTTCAGATTATATGGACAATTGCATATCATCGTACGTGACATTTGTACGCCTATAGAGTGGAATAGATTTTGTAAAAATAAGAGTATCTGAAAAATAATTTGGTCTTTATGTTCCATTCAGAGGGTATTATATTTTAAAATAATTAAATGTTCTTTCGAAACATTGTTGTCCAAAATATCGAGCAAAATAAGAGTATATCGTACGTGACATATAACGGAAGTCATTTTGAGGTACATGTAGAAATATGCGAAAATTTTCGAATAGTGAGAGGCGTTATGTTTTCTTTTAATTTCTTAAACTAAACGAAATATTTTTCCTTTACAATCCGTCATATTTAAATAAAAACAATCTTTGGATGATTTTATAATAAATACAATTTAATATCGTACGTGACATACCGTACGTGACAGATTTTTCTCTTATAATAAAACAATATATATTCTGTAAATATGTATATGTATACAAAAACTAAAAAAAAATTAATAGAAAATATACATTCGGTTTCAATAAACAATTTTATAATAGTAAATGAAAAATCAGAGTCAAATTCATTTCAAACTATATGCTAATTGAGAGCTTAGTTTTAACCGCAATTTTAGCCTAAACCACGCCAATTAAATTAAAAAATTAAATATAGTCAGTTTAATCTATTATTTTTGCCAATAAAATGTTGTAATAAGATCTAAATTCTTACACATATTAATATTTTAGTGTTTTCTCCTATTCAAATCATCTCGAAAAAAAAGTTGCAAGGGTTTTTGGGTTTTCAGTCGTGGTAGTCATTCTCGTGGAATTGCACATATGTCAGATTCAAGTTATATGCCTATAAATTACCAGAAAATGCACAACATATTTCAGCATAACTCGAGAGTAATTTGTTCATTTAAAAAAATTTGCTTCAACTTATGTTTGGAAACGTGCATTAAGGAGATTCTATTCGTATAAAGCGTATTTTATTAAAATCGGTTTTAATTCCATTTACATTTTAATTCGTTCTCGAATGATGTTAAAATATATGCTGCATTTTCTTGTAATTTTCTACGTAAGGTTTCAGATTCAATTAAACAAACGTAATTTGTAGGCTTTGAACTTTGTTATGACATGGATCTAAGTTGACTCCAGAAAAGTGTTTACAAGGACTAAGGAAACGTGCCATAAAATAATAAGTAACTTAAAATGTTAATGTCTAAGTAAAGAAATTTCAAAGTCTTTATTTTGTAATTAAAGTTATTGCTGCATAGTCACAATAATCTGGAAAGAACATGGTACAATTAAACAATAAAAAAAATTTTGCAAACAGGCGGTTCAGGCATCATATTCATTTAAAAAAAAAGAGTAAAACAAACGGAATCCACCCCTTTTAATGACCAATACCAAGTGCTTGGCCTGTCTCTGACTATATAACTAATTCATTATTTTCCACAATTAAATTTTACGCAATCAAATCACTCTCCTCTCATATTTAATTAACTAAATTAGTAAACACTGGGAGGAAATACAAAATAGAGCTTTTTACCCACCAATTATAAACAGTCAGTGAGTTAAGTACATATGCTGCCAGATTTTACTATTTTTTTTATAATTTTTGGTTATTTTTTTTAAGTGAGACTGAAATACATGAAAACGTTCCTCATTTTGTTAAAGACAATGAAAATAAACGAATGTATGTATGGACTTGTATGGAGTTTTCGAGATATTTTCACTTTAAATTTCGATTTTCCTCAAGAACGTAGAAATTATGTAAATGTTTTAAAACTGTTTATGGATTTGAAGTCTATGGAAGTAAATCTCTTAGTTGAGTGTCATTTGTTATTTTAATATTTAGAGATGTTTGCAGAAAAATTTTTTCAAAATTTTTAATTTGAAGATAAATTTTGAATGTTTGGAAGTATATAAGTACATATTAATATTGGTTTCTAATTAGAAATAATAATAAAGTGATTACAATTTAATTATTATTTTTGTAAACTTTAAATTTTAACCCCTCGTTGCCGAAAAGGTTTAATTTTAAACATTAATTTTCTGTCAAAAATTATTTTTTTTTCTTTATATTTTAAGAAATTCATCATTGATGTAAAATATTAATCGCAAAATTTGAATTTTGCAATTAATGACATAATCCAGCAATCATCGTTAAATATTAAACTAAAAAATTTAACTCGAAAAGTGCACGTAGGATTTCATTAATATTTATTTCTATTCGGCGTGTCAAAGTTTTTTTTTTTTTAAAAATGGATTATCTCAAATATTTTACGAGATTACGCAACAATATTGAATTGTTTTAACGAAATAAATTGGCATCGATTTCAATTTTGTATCCAAGGCCTATAACGTCCAAATAAAAAAAAAAACATAAACTCAACTTGCATTGCATTTGGAAATTACAGATTTATTTTTGAAATACCCCCACAATGATAAGTGAGTGAATTTAAACAAAATGACGCAAATTTTTAGAAAATTAAATATTATTAAAATCCTTGCCTTTGGAATTTTTATGTTTTTTCTTTTTGTTCATGTGGCAGCCCTGGTAACGTATTGATTTTAACAACAACAACAATAAATACTGAAAACGAACGAGTTAAAAAGCTCCCCAGCAGTTAAGCAAGTAGTCTATGAATCCCTTAAAGACAGTAATTGTCACTCATCTAGTGCAGACAGAAGTCAATGGGTTACTTTATACATCCCTGGTAATGCAGCGTGAAGTCAAATGTCCATTGTCTTTAAGTAGTCATTTTAAATGTTTATTTTGTACTGCACTTTTTCGTGAGTAATTCGTATAAACTGGTTTCATACAAATTGTGCTGATACAGACAACCCATGTAACCTAGCGTGAAGTCAATTGGCACTTTAGTGTCTCTAAGTAACCTAGCGTGTAGTCACTTTAAACGTTTATTTGTTATTTTACCCACCAGAAGTAAAGCATAGGCTTTTGTCTTTTTAGTCTTTTGGACTCTTTTAATGTTCTATATTTTGTAGATTTCCACACTTTTATAACAAACTCAATAATTATTAGTATTTGCAAATTTTTTTCATAAAATAGCTTTAAGTATTAAAAATACTAGATTCATCTGATATAGGTTTTTAGCCTCCAGACTTACTACAGTGAGGCCTCGATTAACCGGCAACATCAATTATCGGGGAAAGAAAAATAAAATATTTGTTTGCATCGATTAACCTCTATTATCCGGGAATAAAACGAAAAAGCGGAATTCCCATGATTTGAGAAGTGCGGATGGTTAGTGTTAGACATTATAAAAAACAAAGTGATTCTATTATTACTTAGCTTTCGAAACCGAACCGAACTTTAAAGACTGCTGAAGAACTAAAAGTAGATTTTGCAGTTTATGAACGATTTAAAGGAACTCCAATTTCTGGATTAACAGTGAAGAAGAGACTAAAATAGTCCATTCAAAATTAAACAAAAATGCGACGTGGTATTCACAAATTTAATGCTGCAGGAGAAACATCTTCACAATTTTTGTGGAAAAATTAAATGAATTAATATCAATGGAAAAACTCACCAATTAGATAATGGAGATAAAACGGTCTTTTTTTTAAAATATTTACCTGAGAGCAGTTTGGCTTGCCATAATGAGACTAATCACATTAGTTTTGCGTTAATCCTGCTGGTACACACAAGAGCAAAGCATTAGTTATTGGAAAAGTGCTAGTCCAAGAACTTTAAAAAAATTTACATGAGATTTCCGTAAGTCCAATACAAAAGCTTGGGTAACACAGCAAATATTTGTAGAATGGTTTAGCATTTTAAGAAAATCTAAAAGATGATGCTAGTAAAATCATTCTGCTATTGGACAACTGCCCAGCATATCCGGACGTGCAGGATTTCAAGCTCAAAACGTTATTGTGAAATTTTTTCAACCAAATTGAACAACATTGATTCAACCGATGGATCAGGGTGCACTATGAAGCTTTAAATGTCATGCTCCCGGTCCCAACTATTACGAATAATCGAGGTCTCATTGTATATCAATATCATCAGTGATATATTGCATTAATTAATAAAATAATCAATTTAAAGTAATAATAACCAAATCGTATTTACGCTACATCCATCCGTTTAACATAAAGTGCGTTTATATAGTTATGAAACACTAGGAAAAATATGCAATGCCGTATTTATCGCAAATCATAAAACAATCGTCAGTCGCAAATAGTTTGAACACAACATGTCCTTGAGTTTGGATAAACTGAAACAATTGAAATCGACTATTTTTATGGTTTTAGAAGTTTGGGGTCATTTTAATCCCAATTGCTGTTATGGGTTAATTTTAATTTTTGTGCTGTTTTTGTAAATACTAGGCTTTGTGTTATATTTTTCTTAAGTTTCATCAAAATCGGCCTAAAAATATACAACATTTCGCTATCTTTCCATTAGAAATTCCAAATATAGAAAAATTTGACATTTGACCTTCTCGATTTAAAGGTTACGTTTTCCGATTTTAGTAAAACTTTCAGGGTATATTTAAAATTATCTCGACTATAATAATCGGAATAGGTTCTACTTAAAATTCATAACAGTAAGGAAATTGAGCTCATTCGCCAAAATATGGCCAAATAATTTGTTTTTCGCGAAAATTGCAAAATTTGAATCGCAGGTACGGACAAAACTATAAGAGCTATTGTCATATTTTTTTCACAATTTTATTCCCTATTATGTTCTCAATAAATCCCAATGTGATGATCAAAAAATTCTGAAATTTGTTTAACAAAATTTTTAGAAATTTGAAATTGGAGTTTTGAAACTGACGTTAAAAAAATTAAATATGTTAACGGTATCCTACGAAGACAAAAACTCATATACAAGTAAATATGGAATAAGCTTTTATTTAAATATTTCACAAAATATGTTAAATTTGTTTCTACATTTCTTGTTCTAGTGCCCTGAGATACGTTAATGGCCTGGCGATTTTTTAATAACTTTAACACTTTTTAACCAAGATTTGTCATTTATATCTCATTACAACGATAATTATGTACACATTTCTATTCTTTTAAATTAATTTGCAAAAGTGATTATTTAATAACCAAATTTTTACAAAAACTGAAAATTTGCATTTTTTCCCCAATTTCGTTCACACGTACTTTAACCCTTTTTTTTGCCGAGTGTAGGGGTCGATTTTTTCCTTTTTCGTGTACGGCGAACTTTTTTTTTTTGCTTGTATGGTGGTACACTCTAATGTACGTTGTACATATTTATATACTTCCATCTCGGCAGTTTTGTTGTGCTTTTGTTTGTTTCGCAGTGCCTGCGTTAATTACACATCTTCGTTCGTTTTTTGTTTACACTGTCGTTGCTGTTGTTGTTGCTTTTGTTTATATCGCCACGCCACAACTGCAGAAACAGTAATTAACCAATGACATTCAAGCTGGAGAGCCAGTAGCTAAAGCAGACAAAAACAAAACGAAATACAACTAATAAAAAACTTTAGCCAGTAATTGTTATTTTCATTCAATACATTTATTTTGTTGTAATGTATACATACATATGTATTTACTTGTATGTATGTACATATGGGCAATTCCATGTCTTCGTACGTGACATTTGTACTCCTATAGAATGGAATAGATTTTGCAAAAAAAAAATAGTAACTAAAGAATAATTTGGTCTTTACGTTCCATTCTGAGGCTACTACATTTAAAAAAAATGCAAGTACAACTGAAACATTGTTGTACAAAATATCGAACGTGACATAAAAAGGAAGTGATTTTGAGGTAAATGTCAAACTGTGCAAATATCTGTGAATCATGGGAGGTGTTTTTTCTGAATATTCATGGAATTGTCCATATGTGTGTATTTATGTACATACATGTCGCCAGTGATGATGGTGGTTTATCGGAGAGTTTCTCCAACAAATGGGAAAACGTCAGACAATTCAGAGTAAATCATTAAATCATAAGTAGTTATACTAGAGCAATAGGGTTTTTATTTGCAGCAATTAACTCTTTATGAAGAAAATGCAGCAATTTCCATAAATTACATTTTATTGTAAATAAGTGGTATTATATATATGATTGTTATGTATATACTTTTTTCGGTGATACAAATTTCTTTTTTTAATATATGGGCAATTCCACGAGAATGACTACCACGACTGAAAATTTTATTTATTATAAGATCCAACGATTGTTTTTATTTAAATATGACGGATTATAAAAGAAAAATATTTCGTAAATAAGAAATTAAAAGAAAACATGACGCCTCTCACGATTCGAAAATTTTCACATATTTCTGTAATTTAAAATGTCTTCCGTTCTATGTCACATACGATATACCCTTATTTCGCTCGATATTTTGGACAACAATGATTCGAAAGAACTTTTTATTATTTTAATATAGAGTACCCTCTGAATGGAACATAATGACCAAATTATTTTTCAGATACTCTTATTTTTGCAAAATCTATTCCACTCTATAGGCGTACAAATGTCACGTACGATGATATGGAATTGCCCATACTAACTTTAATTATGAATTAAAATTAAATTTTTATATTTTATAACTTATTAATTATATTAAATTTTATTGTTTAACTAATATTTTTAGTTATTGAAAATAACTATGTATTATCAATTGTATTTCTTATTGACAATTATTAATTTTTAATAAAAAATTTTAAAATATGACGATTTTTACTGTTGTTATATTTAAAACAGTTCAGTAAAGTTTAAATTATTAACAATAATTATTGTGCAATTTCTTATTTTTCCGTTGAAATTTCCTGGAAATCTGTTATTTTTCCGTCCTTGATATAAATAAATTTAAACCATTATTATTATTGTCATTGTTTTCTCTAAACAGTAGTTTTAATATTAAGAATAATAAAACGTCGACTTTTTATTTTTGTCACACAGACAAAATAGTTTTGGTTGTGATAACCGAATTTGCTAATTAAATGATTCAGAAAGTTGCCTTAATTCCGTGAAATATAAAAATAAATTAAAATAAAGTTTTTTTTTTGGAAAAATTAGGTAACTCCATTTTTTCGAAAAAAAAACATGGATTTTCGGTTTTAATCTCCACATGAAATGGAACCAGAAACCTTCAACATTATTTAAAATTATGTTTTGTTTACAAAATGGAGATACCTAGTTTTTCCAAAAGACAACAGATTTGTAAGACGGCCGTAGGAAAATTACTTAAATCAAATAATGAATACCTACTTTTTATTTTGTTTTCTATTTTCAGAATTTAATTAAAAATATATGTTATATAATATTAACAGATCAGTTAGAAATCTGAAAAGGGTTAACCATTTTATTGTTAAGGTCAAATAGTATATTCATGCTACTTAACGAAACAGAAAGTAGGTAGGTATTTGAGGTTTGAAATTGACACTTTTCGCTTTTTTTTTCTCCTGACTTTTCATAATTATTTTTGATAAATTTGCGAATTTCTGGCCAATATCAGCTGGTAGTTGTTGAGCTCTATCTGGGTGGGCGTTAATAGTTTAATTATGTATTGTATATCACAGCAACTTTATGATTCAATGAGTTGGTGGGTTTGGTTTTAATCACCAACATGCTCAACAACATCAACAACACCACCACCATACATATCATTTAATCCCTAAACAACCAAGTGGTCAATAACAAAAGTCAAGTGTGTTTGACCATTAATCGAACTAGAAACAGAGAGAAAGCAAGTCTGTGTGTTTGTTTGTCTGAGAGCAGCAGCAACCCTAAATAATTGCATTTTTTTGTTTTGTTTGTTTTTATCACTGTGATTTGTATGTGATTTGTTAAAGTGGCCAAAAGGATGAAAGGTTTGAATTGGAACACAACCACCTTCAATATCGCACCCTTAAAAAGCACATACAGAAGTACATAATGTACAATTTAATGAATACATGTTTACATTTATTTATATGTATATTGTGGACATCATTATCATTAGCTGCTGTGGCTGGCTGCTGTAGTCATTGTTGGTAAAAAAAATTTGGCCAATTAACCAACCACAAACAGGAATTAAAAGCATTCTAGATATATAGATAGATACATAGATAGCTGTTGGTTGTTGTCGCTGTACACAGCCACAAGTCATTATTAATTATACGGCGCCACCAGTTAAAACCAGCATTCCTTCCTCACTGTTGCCAAATATTTACTAAATAAACTACATACAGTGTCTCTCATAAGTATAAGAATTTAGTTTTTTTTTTAGCATTAACCTAATTAATCCAGGAATAACATAGAAAAATAAGTAACATAACAAACTGTATCACTTGCAAGAAACTGCAAATAAAAAAAATCATGAAAAGTCATGTTTCAATTTCCGTTTAACATGTGAGCACGTGAGAAAAGCGTTTGAAGAAAAGAAATACTGTTCCGCACTCTTCATCGACATCTCTCAAGCGTTTGATAAGGTATGGCATGCTGGATTAATATACAAATTGGGTCAAAATTTACCCGCAAACACACATAAGCTGTTAGAAAGCTATTTAACTGGTCGAACATTTAAGGTTAAAGAGGGAAACTTTTAAAGTACTGCACAACCCATTGAAGCTGGAGTCCCCCAAGGCAGTATCCTGGGACATTTTTTATATTTGATATATTCGTCTGATATGTCAACTAACAATCGCACTCATACATCAACATTTGCTGATGATACTGCTATTCTAAGAATTCATGAAAACCCTCAAGAAGCGTCTCGTTACTTACAAAATCACATATTTGAATTAGAAAAATGGTTAAAACAATGGAAAATTAAAGTCAACGAGCAAAAATGTACACATGTAACATTTACATTGCGTAGAGAATCATGCCCCCCTTTTCATATCAATAACCAAACAATAATTCAACAATCGGAAGTGAAATACCTCGGAATACATCTCGATCGTCGTCTTACATGGAAAAGTCATATAGATGCAAAGTTGACTCAAATGAAATTGAAATCAATTCAAATTAATTGTCTTATTAGTAAACCGTGTTAACCGTGGCCACACTCGATTAAGAAGGAGGGACACAGCAGACCTAATCTAGAAGGAAGAATGCCAATTTAACCAAAACAACCAAGAATACAAAATTTTTCGTCCGGCACTGGCTGGACTTATTAAATAATAATTATTAGATATAAGATTTGTAAAATTTACACTCAAAGAACACGCTTGCTTGTAAGCACATACAATTTTCTGAAAATGAGTGAATTCACTTAATTGTGAATAAATTCGAAAAGAATCAATCGATTTTTATGATCGATATCTCATTTTGTTCCTATTAATTTAACCCGAATCCTGACCAAAATTGTCCAAATAAATTCCTAAGTTCACAATTTTTTTTTTTTTGCAATAAGATCATGGTTCATATGCGTATACTTATTTGAGACACTGTATGTACAGAAAAGAGTTTCATTATTGTTTGGCTCATTTTTTTTGTGTGGGAGTGTCAATAACACAGCAAAAATTGTGTAAATGATGTACATAGTTTTACGGTTTTAATTGGAATATATTATCTATCTGATATTAGATGCATTAATAATTATTCGACTAATTATCAACATAAGTTATGAAGTTTTCATTATAACATAAACAACTAATAGATTGCATAATAAATAGTAACATTTTAAATTTATCATATACCCGAGGTATATGCTAAATTTCGCCAATGTAGATTGGTTGTTATAGTTCCATAAACATTGTTTTAGTTTTTAATTATAGAAGAGAACTGGAAATAAGAAATTATTTTCATTTATTTATTGTCTGTAAAACTGTTCAAATATAAAACAAAACAAAATGTTACTGGTCAGATTACAACATTTATGCCAATCACTACGAGTCAAAAAAATTCTTCTTATAAATAAATATGAACAAAAAACTTGGTAATAACTTGCAGTTACTACATAACTTACATTTTAATGACTACTAGATACCGTCTGCATTACAAAGACGATGTGGTATAATGACTTATTTATTATCTATTATAGGTATAACTGCTTACTTTTCAGTCATTTGCATAAGCATATTCAGCATTTACTGATACCGTCTTCTATGAGACCTAACTATAGCTATCAATGAGAAATGGCTTTAATTATTTGTAACTAGTTTCAGTGATATTAAGTACATGCCTCCAATGACATCACTGTGTTAAAATAATGAGCTAAAATGTTATGCCTGAATTTCGCATTTTAACTCATTACTTGACAATGAAAGTTTTTGCTCGGTATGAAAAATATGTATTGTAGATTTCGGTAGATTTCCTGGTGGAGTTGTATACATGTCTTACGGTGGCAAACAAATGTGAGACATAAGTAGATCTGACAAACCAAAATTTGTTTGTTTTTCATTCCGTTGTCTGTGATTCACTCTTTCATTCGTTTCTCTTAAACAATGTTGCCAGTTAATTTACCAAAGACGAATTTTTTTCAAATGGTTACATCAGGGACGGAAAAGTTTGTACCTTTTTTTAATACTATTTCATAATGATTCGTACCGTGGTTCTCTCGATATTCATTTGATATTTTAATTTGTAAATACTTATAGACAAATGTTCTATTGAAATTCTTGTGTATTACAGTATTTTCTATAAAACATTTTGTGTTTAACACTATCTTATGAAGAAAATCTATTGTTTAACAGTATTTTCTATAGAAAATCTTGTGTATAACAGTATTTTCTGTAAAAAATCTTGTGTTTAACAGTATTTTTTTGAAGAAAATCTTCAGTATAACAGTATTTTCTATAAAAATCTTTTGCATAACAGTATTTTTTTGAAGATAATCTTTAGTATAACATTATTTTCTGTAGAAAATTTTGTCTATTACAATCTATTGTATAACAGTATTTTATTTCCACCACAAAACAAAAAAAAGCTAATATGAAAACAATTAAAATTCAAAATTTTTGTACTCTGAGGTTTAAAATAAAATTTTAATATTATTTGGATACCGAACAAAACTTGATTTATATACTGAATCTTATAATTCTGAGATTTTTATTGTAGTGTTTTAGAAATGGTAGCAGTTGACACTTGTTATATTTTTATTTAGCTGGCAACACTCATCACCGAATATATAGAAAAATGAATGATGATAATAATGAAAGCGCGCATGTGTGAAATTAAAGAAATAAAATATGTAATGATTAAGTTTAAACCAGCAATATATTAGTATTGAACATCAGGTATGGAATATTCACGACTATTGAACTTTTTTTACAGCTATAAATAAAAAAAGTACTGTTTCTTTATTTACCACTTAACAACTATTTTTGCAAACTCATAGTCTTTTTTTGAATTAATTAAACGTTTAATAATAAAGTTTATATGTACATACATACATATGTATTTTGAAATCAAATTTCCAAAGGCCCCAACTAGCTGATGACACCTGATTTTGTATCTAAATATGAGATATACACTTCCAATAATCGTTTGGTATTGAAAATCAGCAAAATCAGTTAGTATATGCCAAATACCACTACTGCCAAGATTTTGTAGAATATTTTTGCATAATTCTTGGATATGAAAGGTATTTCAACGTGATTGCCTTACTTGTATTCTTTTAATTGGTTCATTATAAATTCCAAAATATCCATTTTCGATCTCTATTTTACACTGACTAACCATAGCAAAATTTAAGTGCAATCGAATAACTAGATAACTAGTGCCGGAAACCGATTTTCCTACTTGATATAAATTTTATCTATTAGAGAAAATCACCTTTCTAACAATAATTTCGAAGGAAGTTATAGGCGTTTTCTTTGACAATATGTTGAGCAAAAACTATTATTTTATTAGGAACATTTTTATTAAGAAATCAAAAATGTACCATTAGTTAGCCAATTTTACTACTTCCAATAGAGTTTTAGCACGTTTGCACTACATTTCGCCAGATATTCGTCTTCAGTTTTAGAAAATAAATTCGAGTAAAACTAAATCTTTCTTTTTCTGTCTGATGATGCTACTAATGTAAAAATTGAGAGTAGACTCACATGCAATTCCTAATAACAAATAAAGAGCACCAACATATACAAATAGGAGCTCTGTGACTTAGTGGTTAGAGTATTCATAGTCAAACATGACCCGAAGATTAATCGTTCGATACCGATACACAATACGAGTGTTAAAAATCTCAGCAAATATTTGAAAATAAACAAACATTTTATTCTGTAGCACTCTTGCTGTTGGAATATTTAGCAAAAATCTTTAATTGATATGAACTTGAAGGTAACCTCAGAAGAACAACTGATTAATTTTTCTTCAATTGTTTAGATGTTTTAACTGTCAAACAAAAACCATCCCAGACAACTTTGACAGTTCAACTATCTTTTAACAAAAACAATGTACCTGTTGTACCGGTCTCTGATAAATTTATTTTTACTTTATTTTTCCCGATTGCAGGAATTTAATAATGAAGTGTTATGCAGAGTGTGCCAATCGGTCACCTGCAATGACATCCCCATTTTAAATTCACCAGTCGACAACATTGCGAGTGGATTAAAAATTCACCAGTAGTAGTTCTTTGACGTGGCGGAAGTAGTTCAATGAACTGCAGGGCAGGCAGCTTTTCAATTTAATTTACTGCCTCTCTCACATACACACAAACACATTTTTACTTCAATATATTTAATTGTAAATACATACTCTTGCTATAATATACATATATTTTCTTATATACACCACCCACCTACCTTCCTACCTAGTTCCAGCCCACCCCTCTACTAAAAAACCCCAAGTGCATAACAAAAACAACATAATTTTCTCTCTTCTTCACCCTCTCTTACACAGTGTTTCAGACGTTCTTAGTATCTGTTGTATGTATATCACATATACACCAACATATACATATGTACATACTAGTTATTACACATGTGTCTATATACATATGTATATATGTCTATGTATATAAATACATATAATTACCAAAGGATTACATGCAAGGAATAGGAAAATAAAATTATAATTTGGGTGTGTTCTTTTATATACAATAATTTAATTTTTTCTGAATTTATTATTATTATTATTAATCTTGCAAAATCTACTTGAAAGTACGTTAGAAGGAAAATAAATTAAGTACCAAAGTAGTCAATTTCAGAGAAAGTCGAACACTTCACTTAGTTTCAGGATAACTACTAACTCATTTCTGAGAAAGACAAAGTAATAAAGGCCTGTTTCACAATATCGAATGAAGGTTTTCGATAATAGGCGGGTCAGAGGGCATGTATTGCATGTGTATTGGGACATGTATTCGATATATATGGAATTCCATGTGTATGTCAAAATTCACTTTATACATACGATTCATAATTTCCACGTTCACACCTACATATGTAATTGCATGTGACATAACCTCTATTAGTTTATATGTTTGTTGTTTTTAACAATATATTTATTTAAAATATTTTCAAATCACAATAATTCTATTTAAAGCAATGAAACTTATTTTGTTATGATTTTAATTTACTCTTTTTTGTTGTATTTCAAAATACAACACTGTTATACACACGAAAATAGAACATGCTCTAATTAACAAAAATTTCACAAGTAATACACATGGATTACATGGTATGTATATGTTTACATGTGGGTAAATGTCCCAATACATGGCACAAAACACAAGCAATACATGCCGTCTGACATGCTCCCTTTAAGCGATAGAAAACTGATTTTGGTTTTCCCAACTTCATATTTATCTGAACAAATCAGTTTTCTTTCGATTAGAATGCGAACGAAATCTTTCATTCGATATTGTGAAACATGCTATAAATATTGAAGTCATAAGTAAATCATCCGACAAAGTTCCAAAAGAAATATGTATATGGGCAATAGATTTTGCCAAAATAAGAGTATGTATCTGAAAAATAATTCTGGTCTTTACTAGAACTTTTTATTATTTTAAAATAATAAAAAGTTCTTACGAAACATTGTTGTCGAAAATATCGAGCGAAATAAGGGTATATCGTACGTCACATAAAGTCATTTTGAGGTACATGTAGAAATATGCGAAAATTTTCGAATCGTGAGAGGCGTTATGTTTTCTTTTAATTTCTTACACTAAACGAAATATTTTTCCTTTATAATCTGTCATATTTAAATAAAAACAATCTTTGGATGATTTTATGTATCTATCTTCTATATATATAAAAATGAAATGGTCCATGTATGTATGTAATGACATCACGTAAGAACGGCTGGAGCGATTTGGCTGATTTGTTTCATTCGATTCGAAATTTTCAGGAGATGGTTTGTAAAGAAAAAAAATTCAAAAATTCGGGGTAAAACTCTGAAATTTTTTCCAGTCCAGTCAACTGTAATAAAAAGAGCTCCCTAAAGTATGTAGTACAAATTTATATATTTTATTTGCAAATAAATAAGAACAGGCAGGTGTATGTGGGTTGGAGAAACTTGAGTAACTTACATTAGTAAATTCCACCGGGCGGTCAACTAGTAATAAATAAAATGACAGAAGTGACAGATTTTTCTCTTATAATAAAACAATATATATTCTGTAAATATACATATGTATGTATACAAAAACTTAACAAATTAGAAATAGAAAATATAGGTACATTCGGTTTCAATAAACAATTAAACAATCAGAGTCAAATTTATTACATACTATGTATATGATAATTGGGAGCTTAGTTTTAACCGCAATTTTAATCTAAAACTTGTCAATTAAATTAAAAAATTAAATATAGTCAGTTTAAGCTATTATTTTTGCCAATAAAATGTTGTAATAAGCTCTTACATATAGTAATATTGTAGTGTTTTCTCCTATACAAATCATCTTGAAAAAAAGTCGGTTTTCAGTCGTGGTAGTCATTCTCGTGGAATTGCCCATAAGGTACATTTTCTATTGACATACTTATGTATATCAGTATGTTGTGTACTGCTGTATTTTCTTTAGTAAATCTTACGTATAACAATATTTTCTATAGAAAATCTTGGATATAAAAGTATTTTCTATAGAACATCTTCTGTATAGGAAATCTTGTATAGAACAGTATTTTCCAAAAGCAAATATTATTTTATAAAAAATCTTTTTAGTTTTTGTATACATATACATATTTACAGAATATATGTAGGTATATTGTTTTATTATAAAAGAAAAATCTGTCACATACGGTATGTCACGTACGATATTAAATTTTATTTGTTATACAATCATCCAAAGATTGTTTTTATTTAAATATGACGGATTATAAAGGAAAAATATTTCGTTTAGTGTAAGAAATTAAAAGAACACATAACGCCTCTCACGATTCGAATATTTTCGCATATTTCTACATGTATGCAAAATGAGTTCCGTTTTATGTCACGTACGAAATACTCTTATTTCGTACGATATTTTGGACAACAATGTTTCGAAAGAACTTTTTATTATTTTAAAATAGAGTACCCTCTGAATGGAACACAAATTTTTTTTCAGATACATACTCTTATTTTTGCAAAATCTATTCCACTCTATATGCGTACAAATGTCACGTACGATGATATGGAATTGCCCATATATGTTCTGGATTAGTAAGGCATTAGTATAGACATTGTGTCTACCTATTGACAGATATTTCAAAGACCTTTCTAATGACGTCTATAACGCCATAGTATGTAATTCGGAATTACTATGGCTCACAATCGGGAAACATGTTTTCTTAACCAAAGTTTTTATTTTGCGTGAAGGGTACCTATTTAAAATTCCACAGCCGAATATAGCTCTCTTACTTGCTTAGTTAAAAAATCGGCAAATCTGGCAAGTCAAGGGACTACAAAGTACATTTGCAATAATAAATCTACATATATTCATACAAATAAATAAATACATTGCATTGCACAAACAAACAAACATACATATGTAGATATACGATAACATAACATGTACGATTCTCTGATTGGATGGAAAAAATATAAAATCATTAACTAATCTACGAGGAAAACGCGCCAGAAAGAGAGGAGGCTGAAGAACTTTGCACTAATTAAAACATTGGAAAATTACAACAACAAAAAAATAAATATGTTCGTGATACATATATATATATATATGTGTGGATGTGTTTAACAAACACACCCCATTAAGAGGAGAAGAATAAAAACAAACAACACTCACACTTCCACTCATACTCACACACTAACGCCCACAGACAAGGCTGCCAGATGAATTTGGGACAAAACCATCAATATGACGAATTTCAAAGATCTTCAAAAAAAAAAAAAATGGAGTCAACATTTCTAAAATTAAATGTAGTTAGTAAATCACAACTTGTATAATACTTAATTTATAATAAATACCTATATTCAATTTAACACATTTCATTACAATGTTATAAAGATTTGATTTATTTATTCTCAAAAAGTATTAATTTCGGTATCTATTTGCAAACATTGATTTAAAAGGAATTTAGAATTTAAATATTGCTTTTCATGTTCACCAACAAAATATGTATGGAAATTATTTACACCCCTCCCGCCCTGTCTGTATAAATAATGAATGACGATACATACATATTTTCATAATGCAAAAATCGCCACTTTCGAGAAAAAAAATCTTCAAATCGAAACTTTCCTAATTTTTAAACAAAAATCGTCAAATCTGGCAGCTATACCCACAGAGATGGTGACATTTTAACTGCTACTGCAGCTAACAATGCGGTTGTTTTAATTTTTGCTTTTTTTTGGTTTTTTCTTATTTATCATCATCAACATCATCAGCATTTTGTGTGATGTGAAAACATCTAAAGGGTGGAGCTAATGCTTTAAGCACTCATTCAATACATACATACATATAAAAACAGCGAAATGGAAAAGTAAATAAATAAATATAAAAGAAGACAAAGATTGTATAATATAAAATAAAACTAAGAGAATGTGCATTATGCTAAACATTAACAAACAACGCTGAGCTATGCGGAGCTGAGACAAGCACAACTTGCTACTGCTGCTACTAAAAACTACCAAGCAAAAGCTATCAGCATGATGCTAACGCTCCTGCAGTTGTATCTATAATGAAGACTGCGACGTTTAATGCTGCTGCTGCTGCTGCTGCTGCAGCCACTGCTCCATATATTCACTGCTGTTTTCGTTACAATGTTAATTAAAAGTCACGCTCTCTTCTCATAACAAAAGGAGAAGGACAACAACAAGTGAGATTGTGATGATGATGCTGGTATACAAAGTTACAGTTTTCCCATTTTTTTTTGCTTTTTTTTTTTGTATATGTACTACTCAATGAGAGTATGAAGGGGGGTTTTTATAACAAAAATTCTCCTTAATTAACCTTTAGGCAGCGATGCCAGATTTATAATATTAATAGAAAATAAGGTCCAAAATGACATCTTTAATAACTTATAATTTCTCTATATTATTATATACATATGTATGTATATAAAAGAGTAACGTTACTGACTGAATGACTGATTCATCATCCCACAGCCCAAACGACTGAAGCTAGAATCATGAAATTTTAAATGTGGGTTCCTCCCTTCCCAAAACGATCCACAAAGAAGGGATTTTTGGAAATTCGAACGTTTAGGCGGTAAAAAGGGAAAAACGGGTAAATTCGGTAACCTTATATCTTCAAAACCAATAAAGATACAAAAAAAATTAAAATTGTATGTTACTCCATTTAAAAATTAAGCCGACAGGTGTTTCGTACTTTTTCGAAATTCGAACCTTTTAGGGGAGAAAATGGGTAAAAACTGTATTTTGGTACCCTACGTATCTTTTAAACCAATAAACATAGGAACAAATATTAAATCGTATTCTTTACTTATTAAAAAATAAAAAATATAAGTTTTGTACTTTTTGGAATTTCGAACCCTTAAGGGATAAAAATTGTGCTTATTTTTGGTACATTTTCATAAAATATGATTTTCTATATATTTGACATAGACATACGAATATTTTATTTTGAGCTTCCACAACGATACAGAAATTTATTTGAATCAAATTTTACCACCGCAATGGGGCTAAAAAAGGGGATAAATATCGGGAAAATACATTTTATTTTTTTAACATTAGTTCCTGGATTCATACAAAAATTAACTAACAAGGTGTTATTTGGAACTCGAGTGCCAAGGTGTATATTGGGCCAAATCCGGGTAAACAGTTTGGTACTTTTTTTTAAACATATTTCTTCTTGATCACATTAACACAGATTTTAATCTTTTGAGACATGTCTGTAGCATAAACAATTTTGGCAAAATGGAATATTTTTAAATTTCAAACTTGTGGGGTGTTCAAGGAGGAAAAGGGAAATTGGTACTTTTCTCCTAATGGTACTTTTTTTAATATTTTAAATTATTTCACTTGTCGACATTAAAGTTAACTGATATGTATCTGAGTGAAGTTAGTGTTAGGAATAAGGGATAATATTTAGGTACCAAAATGTGAGAACTGAACTATAGGTACTTTTTTATTCTTCTAATGGTATTTTTTTTAATTTTCTATAACAATGGACTTAGAAACATGAAATTAAGCATATATTCAAGGGGATACTTCATGGCACTTTTTTTTTAATCTAATGGTACTTTTTTGAATTTTCTGTAATAATGGACATAGAAATATGAAATTAAGCGAATATGGTCCTGAGTGAGAATTCTGGGGGATATTTCTTGGTACTTTTTCTTTATTCGAATAAGCTCTTAAAATTAAAAAAAAATTAATTTTATTAATAATAAATTAAGTTGATTTAAAATAAATGATATAGATTCCGAATAGTCAAATATTTATTACTCTTTTGTTAAAGTCTCCAAGGCAATACAAAATCATTGTTAAAATTGACATCCTATAATTTTTAAAGAACTGAAGAATTGTCTAGAAATGTTTGAATGAGTAGTGATTCCAATATAGCTGGATTTATAATTCAAACAATAACATATTATTGGCAGTCGCTACTACCATCCATATTAAAATTTGCCTTGAAGTTTCAGAGGTTGTTTACATATTTAGACGCTACAAAAAAAACAGTGTTTAGTCAGATTCAATAAAAATTTAAGAAAAAAGAAAAGGATAAAGATTAAAAACAGTTTTTGTTGAAATAAAAACCATAAGTATAAAATTAAAAAAATGTTTTCAAGAGCACAAAATTTAATTCTTTCCACAAATTATATTTTGCACTGAAATCATCTGGTAACAAGATTGTTAAAGTATTGTTGTATAACAGGGATGGAAAATTCAATATAATTATCCGTTTTCATCATCGAAGAGTACTAAAATACTCAAACGACACACTTGGAAACATTTTCAATTACATATATTAACTTAACTGTCTATAAAGTTTTTATCTTAATTTGTAGGTTATGATTTCGTTCTAACTAAATGCGAAAGTAAATATTTAATATCCAAAACTGAAAAAATCTATATTTTTCCTTTGTTAATATGCATATCCAAACTTCAGAGCGAGACAAGGGATAACATTATCCCATTTGACTGAAATGTTTAGTTTTGCAAGTGTTGAAATAATCCTACCAGTACTCCTCAAAATTCGAAAAAAAAACTATTAGATTGGTATGTATATATATGCAAACACTTACTACATACTTATAACGTTGATAAAATCGTTGACGTTGTAAATTATCTTATAGAGCTTACAAAATACCATACAAAGCAGGCGTACAAAGAGTATGAATTGTCCAATCACTGATTTAAATATGTAGAAAGAAGGTGGAAGATTCGTGCCCAGGGCTGCCAGATGAATTTGGGAAAAATCGTCAAAAAAGAAAAAAATATTAATTTCGAATTTTTAAAATCGTAAAAAAAAAAATTGGAAAATTTTATTTATTTTTGAAAATCAAACAAAAACATAACAAAAAACATTTCTTAAAAAAATTATAAATAAATCTCACATAAATTAGTTTCGGTATTTACAAACATTGAAAAAAAAAAAACAAAAAAAAACAAAATTAAAAAATTCTTTAAGTATTTCATAAAATGGTCCAATATTAGCATAATGCAGAAAATCTTCAAATGCCATTTTTGAAGGAAAAATATCGTCAAAATGATAAATCGTTAATTCTGACAGCTGTATGTTCGTGTATTTGGCTCCGATTGGATTTGAAGTGAGATTAGTATTATACGTATTTTGGAAGCTTCAAAAATCTCCCTGAAAATATCAAAAATCTCGTAATATTCCGGGATTTGTTAATCCCGAAAAATCCCGGGATTCGGGAAATTCTGATCCCGAAAAATTGCCGGATTTTCGGGATTGGCATCCCTAATATGTAGATATGGTTAACATACATACATAATGATTATAACACCAAGTTTTTATATGAAATTTTGCTATAATAGGTATTCCTAATTTATATTATTATTATTGGATTCCTTCCGATTCCTGAGAATCAAAAAACTCTACTTTACTAAAAAACTAACAAACCACGTTTTCCATCTCTGACTCACATACATTTGCTACCAGAATACAAATTCTCTTTTACTCATTTTTAACTTTTTTTAATAGATGTGATTTTTACTCGTTGCTCACAAAAAAATAAAACTCAGTCATTAAGTTTCAGAAGTAGTATCGCGATTCCAGCGCAGTCGAAATAATAATTTGTTTTATTGTGTATGTGCATGAGTTACTTGCGTGTATATTTGTTGTTGTTACTACGAGGCCTAACATTCTGTTGTTGCTGCAGTCGACTACGACGTCAACATCAACATGAACGATAACGTAGTGTATAGCGTAGTGTATTTATATAAATGATGCGCTAATTTGATACAAATCAAAAATTTTTGTGTTTTATTTTGCTGCTGTTTGCGGGGGAAACAAACAAACGTTGAAAATCTTGGAAAATGTTAAAGAATATTTTATTATAAAGAGCTTTTCTGAGAGAATTGTTTCCAATTTGAGTGAATTTTATAGCAAGCGTCGTAATCGTGTACACACATTTTCTTTTTTTTCAATTCTTTTCTTCCCACTTATTTGTGTCTGTATCACAATGTTTGCTATCATTAGAGTACATTTGCATAAAGTATAACTTATATAATTGCAGTTATTTAAATTTTGAACCAATCACATCTAGACTAATTACATATTACCATCGCGATATACCTACCAAGTTCCAAAAATTCAACAATTTGACCCCGGGTGTGAAAGGATTAACGTTTCCCGACTTAACAAATCTTCAGCATTTATTTTCTATGGATTAACTAACAATATAACCATTAATAGATTTATTTTTAAGAGATTTATGCTAATTTCTTCTGAAATTCTTAAATCTGAGGTAATTCTTAGAGGTTTTATTTAACAAAATTTGCAAAAGCAAGAAACTGGAGTTCTGAAAATGGTATAGGTACCTACAAAACTACAGAAATATTTGTTGATTTTAGATGGGTTTAGTAGGGTGATCGATTCTTCGACATTTTTTAGAAACCGGTTTTCGGTTTATTCGAAAAATTGCAATTTAATAAAAATCGGTTTCGGTTTCAGGTTTTTAATAATAACCGGTTAACCGGTTTTTTTTGTTGCAAAATATTAAAACGAAAAAAAGTATTATTTATTTAAATAATAGTTATTAAAACCAAACCAGTTCTAATAACAAAAAATAAGCCTTTTTAAAACGCTTAAATACTTTTTAATTCCAATTTTGATTACTTCTTTAACCCTTCACATAGTCATCGGGTCAAATTTTACCCAGCTGTGGTAGCACTTCAATATATCTTTGGTAGCTCTAATATATCTCTCTTTCTTTTCATCATAATTGCTGAAAAAGTCTTTTAAAATAGTTGAAGTATTTGCTTTAAAAAAGTCTTTTGGATTTTGAATATTTTTTAAAGTTTTTAATACACTAAAACTTATAAAAACACACTTTTAGAAAAGGAGGAGAAAAACCCCGTTTCTTCGATATTCGAATTGTGAGCTTTTCGAAAAAACCGAAACCGACTTAACTAAAAAAAACGGTTATAACGGGTTATTGAAAACCGGGCCGATCACCGGGCCGATAGTAGTTAGATGAAAATTCAATTACGTTTTAAAATTTCCGGTGAAGCTGAGTATATGACCAAAATATGTTTCTTTCCTGATTATTTTCGGTTATTGGTTTTATATGGGAGCTATGAACAATTATGGACCGATCGTCATGAAAGTAGGTCACGTGATTTATATCTATATATATTCAACTTAATTGTGTTGAATTTTATATAGTTACCCAACATTTTTAAGAGATTCATTATCGTTAAAGTGATTTTCGGAAATGGGCCATATATGGGAGCTATGGTCAATTATGGATTGAATTATTTTTATATAAAACTTATTTGTGGAGAAATTTGTAAATATAACTACAGTGGCAGCCAGCTATTTAGGACAAATACTTGAATTTTTTCATCAACTGAATTTTAAGTGCAATAGAGCCAAAACAAAAGGCCTAAGGGTATGAAAATTATTAATAATATTTCTAGTTTCTCAAAATTTTTTGGAAAAAGAGATGTGGAAATACGTTGACCCACCTCAGCGAACATCCGCTGTTAATAACATGTTATGACCGAAACTAATGGAACTAAAAATACGAAATTTGGTCCGAATATTTTATAATAATAAAAATATATTGATATAAATGATAGAAAATATGTTTATTAAAAAAAAAAATTGTTGGTCAAGTTGTAGAAAAATCTTATGTGTTCGTGGTTAATCTGTATGAATTGACACAGTTGAGTAAAACACACTTGTGTGTTAAAACAGTCCTTTTAACACACAAGTGGCCACTACTGTATGTAAATCATACATTTATGACAACAAAAGTTCTATTTCGGAAGGACATTTGTATCGATTTTTACTAATTTCAATAGGCTTTGTCCTTGGGCCGAAAAAATTTATTTAAATCGAAAATTCAGCACAAACCAATAGTACCCACTCACTATGGTGTTGTAGGGTATATAAACAGTATGTACAGTAAAGTGTTGCCAAATAAAAAAACCGTTTGACAGCTTACAGTAAAAATGCGGCTTGTGGATGGACAATTCTATTTTTTTTTTTGTTCATTGAATGAAATATATATTTTTGATATAGTTTATTTTATTTATTTAGTATTTTTGGTTTCGAAAACATACTTCACAATTTTCAGAAAAATATTTTATATTTTTCATCTACATACATATTTTTATTTTTTGAATCAATGAATAATAAAATTTTTTAATAAAAAGCTATTAAAAATTTTTTCTTGGACGGATAAAGTTATTTTAAAAATTTATCGATTTAAAAGTTTATAATTAAAAATTTTTGTAGCTAGTTCTTGTCAATATTAAACTTTGAGAAAAACTGACTAATTCAATAATTTTTTGAATTATTACAGATTTAATTATAATCAATGAACTTTTATGCCAAATTATATAAAATATAAAATTAATTAATTTTTCAAAATTTTGAATATGAATTAAAAAAATGGTTTTTGTTTTCTTGCATTTTTACATGAAAATAAATTTATGAAATACATTTTTTATTGTTAAATCTGATATTTTTCAATGAGAAACAATAATCCCGAAATCCCGGTATTAAAAATTCCATTTCCGTTTGGCATCCCTTGTTGTGATGGAGACAAATAACAACTTAATTTCTAAAATTTTACAATTCATTAGCTTATGCGTTACCATGCTACCACAACATTCACATATATACAAAATAACTTAAATAATAGGTATAAAAAGAAGGAAAAAACAACCTAAATTACAACAACTAAATATGTGTAGCTATATTTTAAGTGGCTGAATTATTTAACGAGACACAGCTCTTAGCAGACTGGCATGAAAAACAAAATCAATATTTTGTTAATTACAAAACTAAAATTTAAAGCGATTTAGCGATGTCGACAATCGAATACGATTATTTGAATAGGATATTATCATATCCCTGCAGTTAACAAATTGTCTGTTCACTTGGCTAACTCCAATTACTATATTTTTGGTCATTCGACACGTATGTGCTCTTTGCAGTGCAGAGAAAAGTCATTCAATCTAGAGTTACTTTAAACGTTTTTTTTTTTTGAAAACTCGAAAATATTAAAAAAAAGCGAAACAAATCCGGCATATTTGAATTTTATTTTCTTACCGAACCAAACATTGCATTTTCCATCTCTGGGTGTATGATAATTAAAGTGTTTTCATAGATACCGTTAAATATGAATGTATGTCTGTAGTATATGTGTTTAATTGTGAATGTCTGTCTATACCCGGCAGTGTAAAGTGTAAGTGGAAACCTTTGAATAGTTATATTACCACTTGTATAAAAAACATAAAAATTTAAAATATTTTTAGGTAAATAAAATTTATTTTTTTTCCAAAGTTGTTCGGAAAAAAAAAATTTTCGATTTGTTTTTTTATTTTTTTAAATTTAATTTTTTTAATTTTTTTTTTTAATATTTAACGAAAAAAAACTTTTGGTGAACAAATAATTCGGGTTAAACAATATTTAACCCGTGAAATATCTATCATTAGATATCCATATTGAAATATCTATCATTAGATATCCATATCGTCTATATTAATGACTTAGTAAGCCAGATATAGGTCAAAAATCGAGGTTGTCCTGGTTTTTTCCTTATATCATCTCAGCCATTTGTGAACCGATTTTCTCGATTTTAAATAGCAACCGAGCCGGAAGAATTCCGCAGATATTGATGTAGGAATCGTGTAAGTTATTCGGAAAATTGATTTCAACAGAAAGACAGACGGACATGGCTTAATCGACTCCGCTATCTATAAGGATCCAGAATATATATACTTTATAGGGTCGGAAAATTATAGTGTGGAAATTACAAATGGAATGACAAACTTATATATACCCTTCTCACGAATGTGAATGGTATATTTATTATCATTTGCACTACATTTCGCCAGCATATTCAGTAATAAACAATAGTCAGATATTCTTCTTAAGTTGTTAAAAATAAATTCGAGTAAAATATTCCACTTAGATGGCTGCATGTGATACTGAATGTGGCCGTTCGAGTTTTCTTCTCTTTGATGATGAAGAAAATGACAAATAATTCGAAAAAGCGATTTTTTTTGACGTACATGTAGAATCATGAAAGGCGTTATGTTATCTTTTAATTTCATACACTAAACCAACTATATTTTTCCTTTACAATCCATCATATTTAAATAAAAACAATCTTTGGATGATTTTATTATAAGTAAATTTTAATATCGTACGTGACATACCGTACGTGACAGATTTTTCTCTTATAGTTAAACAATCACCCTTATCGTGGTTGGCGTAAATGTCATACGCCTACGACAGTTTCGTACTAGATTAAAGAAACAGTTTGCATTTTATCTTTAATCTAGTACGAAACAGTCGTAGACGTAAGACGTTTACGCCAACCACGATAAGGGTGAATATACATATATGCTGTAAATATATGTATACGTAAACTAAAAAAAAATAAATAAAAAATATATTGTATTTGGTTTCAATAAACAAGTTGATAATAGCAAAAAAAAGTAATCAGAGTTTCATACTATATGCTAATTGGTAGCTTAGTTTTAACCGCAATTATAGCCTAAAACATGCCAATTAAATTAAAAAATTAAATATAGTCAGTGTAAACTAATATTTTTGCCAATAATATAATATTTGGTGATTTCTCCTATTGAAAGGGTTTTATGTTTTTTTAGTCGTGGTTGTCATTCTCGTGGAATTGTTGACCCTACATAGATCACAATTACATATACTGTCTAATACCGGTTCACATACCGGTTACATATTGTCAGTTATTGTACTTGCTATTTTAACATACTACATACATATATATGGGTGCTCATTTAAAGAGATTTTAAACAAACCTCTGCAATACATTACTTCTGGTGAGTAAAGTGGAGTACACTTTATTACTTCTACTTTTAAAGTGGAGTACAAAATTAACGTTTAAAGTGGTTACACTCAAGCTTACTTAGAGACACTAAAGTGGACATTGACTTCACGCTAGATTACCTGGGATGAATAAAGTAACCAATTGATTTCTCTCCTCCACATATGTACGTGTCAAATAATCCAAAATATATCAATTGAAGTTAGCCAAGTGATCAGACTTTAGTGAGAAATTACATACTGTCTATAAGGGATACATTGACTACTTGCTATACTGCTGGGGTGCGTGTTAGTTTTGTGTTTTTGGAAGGGTTCGTAGACCGGAAGAAAGGATAATTTTTTTTAAACAAACTATAGCATGTGTTTGTTGTACGAATATACACGAGTATGTATGTAAGTGTTTTTATATTTATTTGTATATCCACCATCGAAAAAGATGAGGGGGAATATTGATTTTGTCATGCCGTTTGTAACATATCGAAATTTTGGTCGTACAACATATGTATATCCTGGGTCCTCATAACATTGTCCGTCTGTCTGTTTAAAACAATATTGGGCCGAAACGAAAGGAGCTAGCTGTCCGAAATTTCTCTCTGTTGATAAGGTTTATTTGGTATTGGAAATGTTCAATATCGGTCCATGATTTTACCTAGTCTCCATATAAATGTCCCCACGGAATACTTTTTAAACCGACATAAATGAGTTGATCCTTTTATAATTTTGTACAAATTAGTTCCAAGTACCCTGAAATTATACTGTAAAGTATGGCGAAAATCGGACAACATTTGGACTTAAATATAACGATATTAACATAAATTACGACATAAGTCATTCAAAGTTTTAAGAAATTAATCACTCTACGAAATTCTGTACAGTTCGCATCATAACTGATCCAAGTCCCCATAGAAGGCCAAAACTACAAAATGATGGTGGGTATACAAGATTCGGCACTGCCGACTAAAACACTCTTACTTGTTTATTATTATTATTTTTTTCTGTTGATGTTGTTGTTGTTGTTGTTTTAATACCTTTTTCGTTTTGTTTGTTTACTTGGCACTTCGCACCAACAAACACGAAACCGAGACATACAAAATCGTAATAAAAACAACTATAACAACAGCAACAAAAATATAAAAACAACAGCAGCAACAAAACTTTAATATAAGTTTAACAAGCTGAAACATTTAAAGAAAGTGGGGAAATATAAAGAAACAACAAAAAAAATAAACAAATGACCACAACCGTTTTTTACGGTCAATAAATATGCCATGTGTAGTAATAAGGACGTTATTTTCGAATAGACCAAAAAGGAATAAAATTGATTTAACAAACTTCTTCTTGTTTTCTTCATTTTAATTTTTTTTTTGGGGGAACCGTAGTCAGGGATACTTCTACTCAGGATACCAGTCAGACAAATGTTTAAATTTAGTTAAATATTTTTTAAAAAAAAAAACAAATATTTAAGTTTAAAAAAGTTAAAAATAACATAACAGTTTTATTTTTATTTTATTTATGTTTTTTTTTTTGGTAACACATACAAATTTATATTTTTATTTTCATGAGTGACCTATAAAACAGGCGAAGACAATGAAAGAAAAACTGCAAGACCAAGTCCATGGCAGGAGTATATGAATAGATAGACATAAAAGACATACATATGTACATACATACATACATACGGACATGTATGTAAGTATTTCATTTACCCAGTTAATACAATACATATGTATGTATGTACATTGTACATATATTTTCGGTTTCAGAAAACAAGGTGATAATCTATATATGTATATAAAAGAATAACGTTACTGACTGACTGATTCATCATCGCACAGCCCAAACGACTGAAGCTAGAATCATGAAATTTTAACTGTCTGTTACTCCCTCCCCAAAACCATCCGATAAGAAGTGATTTTTGGAAATTCTAACGTTTAGGGGGTAATGAAGGGTAAAAACGGGTAAATTCGGTAACCTTATATCTTCAAAACTAATAAAAATATAAAAAAAATTAAAATTGCATGTTACTCCATTTAAAAAATAAGCTGACAGGTGTTTCGTACTTTTTCGAAATTCGAACCTTTTAGGGGAGAAAACGGGTAAAAACTGTATTTTGGTACTTTTTTGGCACCCAACGTATTTTTTAAACCAATAAACATAGAAACAAATTTTAAATCGTATTCTTTACTTATCAAAAAATAAAAAATATAAGTTTGGTACTTTTTGGAAATTCGAACCTTTAAGGGACAAAAATTGTGTTTATTTTTGGTACTTTTTCATAAAATATTTTATTATGAGCTCCCACCACGATACAGAAATTTATTTGAATAAAATTTTACCACCGAAATGGGGATAAAAAAAGGTTGGTAAAAATATCGGGAAAATACATTATATTTGCAATTATTAAGTCAATTTTTATAATTTTTTTTAACATTGGTTCCTGAATTCATACAAAAATTTTCTAACAGGGTGTTATTTGGCACTCGAATGCCAAGGTGTATATTGGGCCAAATCCGGGTAAACAGTTTGGTACTTTTTTTAAAACATATTTTTTCTTGGACTTATTAACACAGATTTTAATCTTTTGATACATGTCTGTAGCATAAACAATTTTGGCAAAATGGAATATTTTTAAATTTCAAACTTGTGGGGTGTTCAAGGAGGAAAAGGGAAATTGGTACTTTTCTCCTAATGGTACTTTTTTTAATATTTTAAATTATTTCACTTGTCGACATTAAAGTTAACTGATATGTATCTGAGTGAAGTTAGTGTTAGGAATAGGGGATAATATTTAGGTACCAAAATGTGAGAACTGAACTATAGGTACTTTTTTATTCTTCTAATGGTACTTTTTGAATTTTCTATAACAATGGACTTAGAAACATGTAATTAAGCATATATGGCCCTAAGTGAGTGAGAATTCTAGGGGAGACTTTTTGGTACTTTTTCTTTATTCGAATGGTACTTTTTGTAATTCCTTCACCAATGAACCTAGAAACAGGAAATAAAGCTTATATGTAACCGAGTGAGTGGGAAACCACAAGTATGGGCTTTTTGGAACTTTTTCTATATTCGAATGGTACTTTTTTGAATTTTCAATAACAAAGAACTTATAAACATGAAATTAAGCATATATGGTCCTAAGTGAGTGAAAATTCGAGGGAATTTAAAATTCAAACTTGACGGGTTATGGTTTAGTGAATGCGAATTCACGAAAAGTGATAATCAATGGTACTATTTATTTATTGCAATGGTAATTTTTTAATATTTTATAATAATAAATCTAAAATTTTAAAATTAGGCACACATGATTGTGAATGAATTTGAATTCACAAAAGGTGACTTCAGTGGTAAGATTCTTTTGCATTTTCTATAATAAGGGACCCAGAAATATGAAATTAGACATTTACAATTAGATTCACAAAGGGAGACTTAATAGTACTATTTCTTTATTCTAATTGGGGTGGCGAAGCGCACCGGGTCAGCTAGTAGAAAATAAAAGCAATCAGATTCATATTCATTTCTTAAAATATGTCCATTGTACATACTAATTGGGCGCTTAGTTTTCGCCGCCACCTTAACCTACTACATATGTACATACTAATTAAATTAAAGACAGTCAGTCAAGTTAGTTAGTTTAAACTGTAATTTTTGCTCTTACAAAAATTGTTCACATAGTAAAATTTGAGTGTTTTTTTCCTATTCAACTCATCTTGAAAAGAGTTTCAAGGGTTTTCATTTTTTCAGTCGTGGTTGCCCATATGTATAAATGTATCTATATTTGTTTTAGTTTAATGAGTTTTAGTTACTTAGTATAATTAAATGTTGGTTGGTTGGTTGGTTGGCTGGCTGACTGGCTGATTGCCTCAACTCTACTATGTGTTTGGATTTGTGGACAGAAAAAGGGGAAATTTTCATTAAATATTTTCAGACTACTACTTGTGTTTTCCGTAAATTTCTGTGACTGCAATTTGTTGTGTAATCACAACAGAGGGTTGTTGTTGAATATGTGAGAGCTTGGACGAGTTGATTAAGATGGCCGAGAATTATGAGGTTATAAGAGCAAACCACCCAGAAGTAGGCCGTGAGTATCGCGAAAACCGTCAGACAGGGCCTCGTAGAGATGATCGAACAAGACAAGTTTTAACGTCCGACGAAGCTCCAGCCATTAATCCTGCTACAGCATGTAGAAGATGTGGAGAGGAAGGGCATGGATATCGGTTCTGCCAAAACCCGAGTGTGTTATTCTGTTGGCAATGTGGAAGGAGGGGTGTTAGAACAAGAGAGTGCTGCAGAAGAAACAGCAATCCAGAAAATGCGGGAAATGCCAGGGGTCCACGTCAACAGCAAGGAGAGACGATGGACCAGACCAATCATCCCTTGCCCCAGTAAGATCCTTTAGAATTTCCGACTCCCGTTTATTAGCGAATGTTCACATCGATGGCATTATTAAAGACGCAACTATTGACACCGGAGCATCAAAGAGTTACATAAGTGAAGCATTGGCGAGACAACTGCGTGGTGCGAGTGATGTAAGGAAAGTGGAAAACAGAATAAGATTGGCCAATGGCGTAACCGTGGACATTAAAGAAGCGGTCGAAGCAGAAGTGAGGTTAGGTAACGGCTTTTGTAGCTTGGAGTTTGGAGTAATGCCAGGTATAATGGATGAAGTTCTTCTGGGGTTAGATTTCCTAAAGAAAATGAAGGTAGAGATACGATGTGCCGACCAGACCATAGTGTTGGAGACCCAGGAGCAGGTGGTGAGATCGATTGTGAGTGAGCCTGTGACAACAACCCAAACGGAAGAGGAGAAGATTTCCGAGTTCCTAAGAAAAGAAATGTGTGAATGTGAAGGCGTAGAAGGCCCAACAACACTGGGAATTCACAAGATAGTTTTAAAAGATGACAGACCGGTAAGACAAAGGTACATGCAACGGAACCCGGAGATGCAAAGACGAATATATCAGGAAGTAGACGATCTAATTTGTAAGGGATATATCGAGCCGTCCAATAGCCCCTACAGCGCTCCAATTGTTATGGCTCCCAAGAAAAACGGTACGCTAAGGTTATGTGTGGATTACCGTCAACTGAATGCCAAAACTATCCCAGATGCGTATCCGTTACCCCGAATTAACAACATCCTGGATCGATTACGAAATGCAAAATACATCAGTAGCATAGATTTAAAGAATGGTTATTGGCAAATACCGATGTCAGAAGAAAGTAAAAAGTATACAGCGTTTACAGTGGCCGGAAAGGGACTATTCCAGTGGAAAGTTATGCCCTTCGGGCTAACTTCAGCTCCTGCCACCTTTCAAAGAACTCTAGATAGGGTGATTGGCGCCGAAATGGAACCGTATGCATTTGCTTATCTCGACGATATTGTTGTATTAGGTGGATCACTGGAGGAACACATGACAAATTTGAAAGAAGTACTGAGAAGATTACGTGAAGCCCGCCTTAAAATAAACGAAGAAAAGTGCAAATTCTTTCAAAAGGAGATCAGGTATCTAGGACATCTTGTGACACAGAATGGCATTCAAACTGATCCAGAAAAGGTTGCAGCGATCAAGGATCTAAAGCCACCCAACAATGTACGAGAGCTACGGCGCTGCATTGGTATTGCATCCTGGTACAGGCGTTTTGTTCCCGATTTTGCACGTGTTGTACTACCCCTAACCTCGTTGCTGAAAAAAGGGAAACATTTTAGATGGAATGAACCACAACAACAAGCATTCGATTCCCTGAAGAAGCTCCTCACGGAAGCTCCCGTTTTGGCATGCCCAGACTTCTCGAAAGAATTCACGCTGCAGACAGATGCTTGTGATTATGGCATAGGTGCAGTACTTACACAGGAGATAGAAGGTCAGGAAAGAGTTATTTCGTACGCCAGTAGAAAGCTAAACCAAGCGGAGACAAATTATTCGGCCACGGAGAAGGAATGTCTGGCGATAGTGTGGGCTGTGAGGAAGATGAGACCGTATCTCGAAGGGTACCACTTCAACATAATCACAGACCATTTGGCCCTCAAATGGTTAAACTCCATTGAAAGCCCTTCCGGGAGAATTGCTAGGTGGGCTCTCGAGTTGCAGCAATATGATTTCGAAATACGATACCGGAAAGGAAAATTAAACGTGGTTGCAGACGCACTTTCCCGAGATCCGGTTGATGTTTGCCAAGTTGTTGAGGAGAAAGATAACGTATGTGAGTGGTGGCAGCAAAGAAGAAAGGAAATCCAAGCAAACCCGGATAAATTCCCAGATTTCTTAGAGATGAACGGCAATATTTATCGACATTTGTTGGCGGCAGAGAAAGACGAAGAAAGCACCCCATGGAAACTCTGCGTTCCGTCATATCAAAGGCAACGAGTCCTCGAAGAGAACCACGACGCGCCAACCGCCGGCCATTTAGGCATACGCAAAACTATCGCAAGGATCTCCAAGCGGTACTACTGGCCGGGAATGTTTAGGGACGTAAAAACATACGTTCGAAAATGCCTTACATGCCAAAGATACAAACCCAATCAACAGCTTCCTGCCGGAAAAATGCTAACCCGAATTGCGGAAGAGCCTTGGTCAATCGTATGTGCAGATTTTGTCGGTCCACTTCCGCGGTCGAGGCACGGAAATTCTATGCTTCTTGTATTTACGGATAAGTTCTCGAAATGGTCGGAGTTAGTTCCCTTACGAAGGGCAACTGGTGAAGCCTTGCAGAAAGCGTTTCGAGAACGTATTTTAGCAAATTTTGGTGTCCCAAAGATCCTAATCACAGACAACGGGTCACAATTCACCTGTAAGTCGTTTCAGAAATACCTGAAGGAGATTGGAACCCAACAACAACTTACAGCACCCTATACTCCTCAGGAGAATCCTACCGAGCGTGTCAACCGGAAGATCGTTACAGTACATACATACATACATACGGACATGTATGTAAGTATTTCATTTACCCAGTTAATACAATACATATGTATGTATGTACATTGTACATATATTTTCGGTTTCAGAAAACAAGGTGATAATCTATATATGTATATAAAAGAATAACGTTACTGACTGACTGATTCATCATCGCACAGCCCAAACGACTGAAGCTAGAATCATGAAATTTTAACTGTCTGTTACTCCCTCCCCAAAACCATCCGATAAGAAGTGATTTTTGGAAATTCTAACGTTTAGGGGGTAATGAAGGGTAAAAACGGGTAAATTCGGTAACCTTATATCTTCAAAACTAATAAAAATATAAAAAAAATTAAAATTGCATGTTACTCCATTTAAAAAATAAGCTGACAGGTGTTTCGTACTTTTTCGAAATTCGAACCTTTTAGGGGAGAAAACGGGTAAAAACTGTATTTTGGTACTTTTTTGGCACCCAACGTATTTTTTAAACCAATAAACATAGAAACAAATTTTAAATCGTATTCTTTACTTATCAAAAAATAAAAAATATAAGTTTGGTACTTTTTGGAAATTCGAACCTTTAAGGGACAAAAATTGTGTTTATTTTTGGTACTTTTTCATAAAATATTTTATTATGAGCTCCCACCACGATACAGAAATTTATTTGAATAAAATTTTACCACCGAAATGGGGATAAAAAAAGGTTGGTAAAAATATCGGGAAAATACATTATATTTGCAATTATTAAGTCAATTTTTATAATTTTTTTTAACATTGGTTCCTGAATTCATACAAAAATTTTCTAACAGGGTGTTATTTGGCACTCGAATGCCAAGGTGTATATTGGGCCAAATCCGGGTAAACAGTTTGGTACTTTTTTTAAAACATATTTTTTCTTGGACTTATTAACACAGATTTTAATCTTTTGATACATGTCTGTAGCATAAACAATTTTGGCAAAATGGAATATTTTTAAATTTCAAACTTGTGGGGTGTTCAAGGAGGAAAAGGGAAATTGGTACTTTTCTCCTAATGGTACTTTTTTTAATATTTTAAATTATTTCACTTGTCGACATTAAAGTTAACTGATATGTATCTGAGTGAAGTTAGTGTTAGGAATAGGGGATAATATTTAGGTACCAAAATGTGAGAACTGAACTATAGGTACTTTTTTATTCTTCTAATGGTACTTTTTGAATTTTCTATAACAATGGACTTAGAAACATGTAATTAAGCATATATGGCCCTAAGTGAGTGAGAATTCTAGGGGAGACTTTTTGGTACTTTTTCTTTATTCGAATGGTACTTTTTGTAATTCCTTCACCAATGAACCTAGAAACAGGAAATAAAGCTTATATGTAACCGAGTGAGTGGGAAACCACAAGTATGGGCTTTTTGGAACTTTTTCTATATTCGAATGGTACTTTTTTGAATTTTCAATAACAAAGAACTTATAAACATGAAATTAAGCATATATGGTCCTAAGTGAGTGAAAATTCGAGGGAATTTAAAATTCAAACTTGACGGGTTATGGTTTAGTGAATGCGAATTCACGAAAAGTGATAATCAATGGTACTATTTATTTATTGCAATGGTAATTTTTTAATATTTTATAATAATAAATCTAAAATTTTAAAATTAGGCACACATGATTGTGAATGAATTTGAATTCACAAAAGGTGACTTCAGTGGTAAGATTCTTTTGCATTTTCTATAATAAGGGACCCAGAAATATGAAATTAGACATTTACAATTAGATTCACAAAGGGAGACTTAATAGTACTATTTCTTTATTCTAATTGGGGTGGCGAAGCGCACCGGGTCAGCTAGTAGAAAATAAAAGCAATCAGATTCATATTCATTTCTTAAAATATGTCCATTGTACATACTAATTGGGCGCTTAGTTTTCGCCGCCACCTTAACCTACTACATATGTACATACTAATTAAATTAAAGACAGTCAGTCAAGTTAGTTAGTTTAAACTGTAATTTTTGCTCTTACAAAAATTGTTCACATAGTAAAATTTGAGTGTTTTTTTCCTATTCAACTCATCTTGAAAAGAGTTTCAAGGGTTTTCATTTTTTCAGTCGTGGTTGCCCATATGTATAAATGTATCTATATTTGTTTTAGTTTAATGAGTTTTAGTTACTTAGTATAATTAAATGTTGGTTGGTTGGTTGGTTGGCTGGCTGACTGGCTGATTGCCTCAACTCTACTATGTGTTTGGATTTGTGGACAGAAAAAGGGGAAATTTTCATTAAATATTTTCAGACTACTACTTGTGTTTTCCGTAAATTTCTGTGACTGCAATTTGTTGTGTAATCACAACAGAGGGTTGTTGTTGAATATGTGAGAGCTTTTTGTCGATTAGTCTGTTGGTTGGCTGACTACTGGCTGATTTTAAATTTTAGTTGCTGTTGTTGTCATTTGTTCATTTACCTTTCATCTTTTATTCCATGGTGTTTCTCTCTATTAGTGGCAGTAGTTAGTTGCTGTTCTTTTTTTTATAGTTTATCAGTGTTGCCACAGTTTATTGGCAAATATGTAGTTGATTATTCCACAAACTATATGTAAATAATATTCGATTTTCGGGGACAAAGAAAAATATTTGGTAAACAAAATAGCTTGGGCATTGGATACACATTATCTTAGTTAGTTAGTTTAGTTATATGTATCAAATAAAGAGAGAATCTTATATACCCTTCACCAAATTATGCTTCAAAATACAAATTTTAAATATTTTTAGGTAAACAAAATTAATTTTTTTTCCAAAGTTGTTCTTTTCATTTTTTGGAAAAAAAATTTTTTAATTTTTTTTTTAAATTTTAAAAAAATTTTAAAAAAATATTATTTTATTTTTTAAATTTTTTTTGTTGAAAAAAAAATCGGGTTAAAAAATATTTTTTCGATTTTGACCCATTGTATGTCCAACTTACTATGGTCTTATATAAGTCGATGCAAAGGTCTTTGAAATATCTATCATTAGATATTCATATTGTCCATATTAATGACTTATTAATCCAGATATAGGTCAAAAATAGGTAAAAAATCGAGCTTGTCCTGGTTTTTTCCTCATATCTCAGCCATTTGTGGACCGATTTTGCTGATTTTAAATAGGAAACTTCTCGAAGCATGTCTGACATAATTATAGAAGATTTGGATTCCGTAGATATCTGGCGTCTTCAGAAGGTGAAGGGTATACAAATATATTTTTTGTATTTACAAAGATGATTGTTGAGGCCTTTTTAATCAAAAAATTAATTGTATTGACGAATTTGGTAATTAATATGACAATTAATTTGTCGTAATTTTTTTCTGTGTAAAGATGTTATCAATTAGTCGATAAAAAATATACAAAATGTAGGTATTTAAATTATTTATGGGGTAAAGTATTTGTGGGAGATGGGAGCCAATAATAAATTGGCAACACTGTTGCTAATTAAGCGGCAATTGTAGTTGTTATTTTGTACTCAGAGCAAGTGATATTTGCAATGAAATCTTCTCCAGAGTTTTGGTTGGTTGCTTGAATTGTTTTTCATAGTGTTTTTCTTTTTTGCTCAATGAAAATCTATGAACATTTAATTGTTAGACATATAACATACTACTACTACTGCATAAACGAATTTATATACAGTGAGGCCTCGATTACCCGTGATTCGATTAACCGGCAACATCAATTATCCTGGAAAGAAAAACAATATATTTTTGGATCGATTTAAATTTTTTGCATCGATTAACCGTAATTACCTTATTATCCGGGATTATAAGCATAATTTTTTTCGATTATTTTTGTGACAATCAACCACAAACAGGCATTTTTTGGAAGTGTTTACTTGAGAGCATTTTGCCATAATGGAAATTTTATAGAATGGCACAAGGTCTCAATGGAGAGACTAACCACATTAGTTTGCGTTAATACTGCTGGTACAAAAAACTGCAAGGCATTAGCTATTGGAAAACGTGCTAGTGCAAGGGCTTTAGAAAATGTCCATGAGAATTCCGTAATGCCAATACAAAAGCTTGGGTAACACAGCAAATATTTTTAGAATGGTTTAACAATAATTTTGTTCCAGAAGTGAGAGAGCATTTTAAGAAAATCGGTCTAAAAGATGATAGTAACATCATTCTGCTATTTGACAATAGCCCAGCACATCCAGACGTGCAGGATTTCAATGCTGAAAGCGTTATTGTCAAATTTTTTCCACCAAATTGGACGACTTTGATCCAACCGATGGATTAGGGTGCAATATGGAACTTTAAATGTCATTATCGAAAAACTATATGTATTAAAAACCTACTCAAAATTGGTACTCAATTAACCGGGAAAATTGATTATCACGACTGCACTAACACAAATGCTGCTGGCTGCAGTTGCAGTCGTGCAGCAGCTATTTTTTTTGTTTTGTTTTTCTTTAATAAAAAATAATTCCAAAGTAATTAAGATTTAAACAATTATTTTGAGTAAAAATATATGTATATACATATGGTAATAAATAATAATTAAAAAAAAAAATTATATTTTTTAAGCACTGATTTGATTTACATTTTTTATTATATCAGCAACATAGAAATTAGCCTAATTCGGCTGCTGCGGCAAATGCAGTCTAATAATCGTCTTCATATAAACGTATATATTTTAATTTTGACAGATTTCAGTTGGTAGCCTGCTGTCTTTAATGTGTTTAATAACAATGAATACATAGAAAGAAATTTATGATTTTTGAATTCAGCGGGATTATGTAACGATCTTCTTCAAAATTTTACTGTGCGCTAGCATTTATTCAAGTTTTTTTTGAGAGTTATTGAGAGTTATAGAGCTGAGGCAAATTGTCTAGCGTTAACAAAATGGTAGCTACCTACGCGTAGGTAAATAATGCACCGATCCTCACATAATTTAGAAATATGTTTTTATTTCACATTAGAGGCGTTGTTTTCTTTTAATTTCTTACACTATACAAAATATTAAAAAAACAATCATTGGATGATTTTATAATAAATTAAATTTAATATCGAACGTGACATACCGTACGTGACAGATTTTTCTCATATAGTAAAACAATATATATTCTGTAAATATGTATATACAAAAGCTAAAAAAAAAATAAATAGAAAATATATATGTAAGTATTCGGTTTCAATAAACAATTTGATAACACAGGACATCAAAATCGAAAAAATGTTGGAGGATTTTTAAACCACTACACAATTATGATGTAGTACAAAAATGGTAAAATTTTTAAATTCTATGGATAGATTTTTTTTAAACATTTTTTTTTCTAAAATTGTGAATTTTTTTAAATGTTTCTCCACATAATTTATGATATATATATATATATATATATATATATATATTGCGTTTTAATCGGCTCAGTAGTTTCGGAGTTATAATAACAAATTGAAGTAAAAAATATATTTTTTACGTGAAAATAGCAAATTTTTGTGTTTTAAAAAACTCATGAAAAATCGAAAACGGCAGAACTTTTTCAGGTTTATTAATTTGTCGCAAAGCCGCGTATAATAGCAACAAAATGAGATATCGAAGATAAAAATCGATTGATTCTTTTCGAATTTATTCACAATTAAGTGAATTCGCTTATTTTCAGAAAATTTTGAGTGTACATTTTACATGTGTTTTGATTTTGTTAAGATTTTTGTTACAATAACAAAACACATGTAAAATGTGGTTAGTGAAGCCTTTTTTTTTTTGCTGTTGACCTGTGTAATAGCAAAAAAACAATCAGAGTCAAATTTCATACAAAATGCTAATTGGGAGCTTAGTTTTAGCCGCAATCTAAGCCTAAAACATACCAATTAAATTAAAATGTTTTAATAAGCTCTAAATACTTTCACATAGTAATATTTTAGTGATTTCTCCATTCAAATCATCTTGAAAAAACGTTTCAAGGGTTTTTCTCGTGGAATTGCCCTTATGTATTTCTCTTTTAATGTCTAATTTACTCATAAGTATGCACCTCAGTTTTCAGTTTTTACAGTTTCTGTTGCGTTACCGTATCGTACCGTAGTAATTAACGTAACATTCCGTTTATACTTACATATAACAGCTTCTGTCCCTACAATCAATTAGTAGTCGTTACATGTAACTATAAAATTATTTTAGTGATATAAAATTAAAAGCATTTGTGGTACGAACTTGCCTCTAATGACAATACTTTGCAATGAACTTTTTTGCAGATACATACATATTTAAATAGATCTTGTGACATGTTCTATTTTTATTTAACATTTCACATACACATCGTGTAAATACAGCTTTAGTGTAAAGGATCATAAACACACAAAATCAACCAGTTTCATGAGCTAGCTCTTCGATAATTATTATTTAAATGTGTTACAAACGTGGAGGGCATAACAAAGAAATAATAATAAAAAGAAGAAAACAAAAAAAAGCAACAGCAAAGAAAGAAATCATCATTTAAAATTGGAAACATATAAATAATTAAAATTATGCTCACATTTACGCAATTAAATTTCATACCAAACATTCATTATTGGCTATAGGAGAAACAAAGAATACAAATGAACACAAAAATACATACAAATGTATATAAAAATAATAAAATTAACAGCCAACTTACACATGTACACGAACAAATAATTGAACTTAATTGGAATCGTATGAATACGTGGTAACGAAATAAGTGAAAAAAATATATGTATATAACTATAAATAAAAACAAGACAAGACGAAAAAAAAAAAAAAAAAAACTAAAGCTAAAGTGAAGTAAATCACAAGAGAGTAAACGGGTTAGGGCTTATACTGAAATTGGACAAACAGCTAATATTCAAAAGTTTGCAAGTGGTTCCAACCAATATTGGTTTAAATGGTAACAAATTATATATCGTCACCTAAAATGCAAATAACGTACAATCACCTATAAAAGTGAGTGAAGATAAATATGCCGAGTTAAATATGTTTCGACGTAAAACTTTACGTCATTACATATTTGCAAATATGTTTCGGCGTAACGCCTTACGTTATTACATATTTATAAATTCGTTTTTAGTATTTGTGACATATTTGCCAATTTAGGACATATTCACAAATATGTTTTGTTTTTTGTGACATATTTGCAATACTTACATACACTCATATTTAAAAACTATTTAATACATATTTTTTAAAAATAGCTTGTGGACAAACTATGATAGATGACAGGATGGGACATACCTCATTTTAAAGGGAAATGAACCAGCATTAGTCACCAACATAGCTCTTTTTCCAAAATTTCGTCTGACTATTTTTAATATTTTTTTGAAAATTTTCATTTTTCAATGTTGATCCTTGGAACAATTTTCGACAATTCTGGACAAACTAAGATAGATGCCAGGATGAGACATACCTCATTTTAAAGGGAAATGAACCTGCATTATTCACCAACATAGCTCTTTTTCCAAAATTTCGTCTGACTATTTTTAATATTTTTTTGAAAATTTTAATTTTTCAATGTTGATCCTCGGAAGATTTTTCGACAATTCTGGACAAACTAAGATAGATGCCAGGGTCGGACATACCTCATTTTAAAGGGAAATGAACCTGCATTAGTCACCAACATAGCTCTTTTTCCAAAATTTCGTCTGACTATTTTTAATATTTTTATGAAAATTTTAATTTTTCAATGTTGATCCTTGGAAAAATGTTCGACAATTCTGGACAAACTAAGATAGATGCCAGGATGGGACATACCTGATTTTAAAGGGAAATGAACCAGCATTATTCACCAACGTAGCTCTTTTTCCAAAATTTCGTCTGACTATTTTTAATATTTTTTTGAAAATTTTCATTTTTCAATGTTGATCCTTGGAACAATTTTCGACAATTCTGGACAAACTAAGATAGATGCCAGGATGAGACATACCTCATTTTAAAGGGAAATGAACCTGCATTATTCACCAACATAGCTCTTTTTCCAAAATTTCGTCTGACTATTTTTAATATTTTTTTGAAAATTTTAATTTTTCAATGTTGATCCTCGGAAGATTTTTCGACAATTCTGGACAAACTAAGATAGATGCCAGGGTGGGACAACCCTCATTTTAAAGGGAAATGAACCAGCATTAGTCACCAATATAGCTCTTTTTCCAAAATTTCGTCTGACTATTTTTAATATTTTTTTGAAAATTTTAATTTTTCAATGTTGATCCTCGGAAGATTTTTCGACAATTCTGGACAAACTAAGATAGATGCCAGGGTGGGACAAACCTCATTTTAAAGGGAAATGAACCAGCATTAGTCACCAATATAGCTCTTTTTCCAAAATTTCGTCTGACTATTTTTAATATTTTTTTGAAAATTTTAATTTTTCAATGTTGATCCTCGGAAGATTTTTCGACAATTCTGGACAAACTAAGATAGATGCCAGGATGGGACATACCTCCTTTTAAAGGGAAATGAACCAGCATTATTCACCAACATAGCTCTTTTTCCAAAATTTCGTCTGACTATTTTTAATATTTTTATGAAAATTTTAATTTTTCAATGTTGATCCTCGGAAGAATTTTCGAAAATTGTGGACAAACTAAGATAGATGCCAGGATGGGACATACCTCATTTTAAAGGGAAATGAACCTGCATTAGTCACCAACATAGCTCTTTTTCCAAAATTTCGTCTGACTATTTTTAATATTTTTTTGAAAATTTTCATTTTTCAATGTTGATCCTTGGAAAAATGTTCGACAATTCTGGACAAACTAAGATAGATGCCAGGATGGGACATACCTGATTTTAAAGGGAAATGAACCAGCATTATTCACCAACGTAGCTCTTTTTCCAAAATTTCGTCTGACTATTTTTAATATTTTTTTGAAAATTTTAATTTTTCAATGTTGATCCTCGGAAGATTTTTCGACAATTCTGGACAAACTAAGATAGATGCCAGGGTGGGACATACCTCATTTTAAAGGGAAATGAACCTGCATTAGTTACCAACATAGCTCTTTTTCCAAAATTTCGTCTGACTATTTTTAATATTTTTTTGAAAATTTTCATTTCTCAATGTTGATCCTTGGAACAATTTTCGACAATTCTGGACAAACTAAGATAGATGCCAGGATGGGACATACCTCATTTTAAAGGGAAATGAACCTGCATTATTCACCAACGTAGCCCTTTTTCCAAAATTTCGTCTGACTATTTTTAATATTTTTTTGAAAATTTTAATTTTTCAATGTTGATCCTCGGAAGAATTTTCGAAAATTGTGGACAAACTAAGATAGATGCCAGGGTGGGACATACCTCGTTTTAAAGGGAAATGAACCTGCATTAGTCACCAATATAGCTCTTTTTCCAAAATTTCGTCTGACTATTTTTAATATTTTTTTGAAAATTTTCATTTTTCAATGTTGATCCTCGGAAGAATTTTCGACAATTGTGGACAAACTAAGATAGATGCCAGGGTGGGACATACCTCATTTTAAAGGGAAATGAACCAGCATTATTCACCAACGTAGCTCTTTTTCCAAAATTTCGTCTGACTATTTTTAATATTTTTTTGAAAATTTTCATTTTTCAATGTTGATCCTTGGAACAATTTTCGACAATTCTGGACAAACTAAGATAGATGCCAGGATGAGACATACCTCATTTTAAAGGGAAATGAACCTGCATTATTCACCAACATAGCTCTTTTTCCAAAATTTCGTCTGACTATTTTTAATATTTTTTTGAAAATTTTCATTTTTCAATGTTGATCCTCGGAAGATTTTTCGACAATTCTGGACAAACTAAGATAGATGCCAGGGTCGGACATACCTCATTTTAAAGGGAAATGAACCTGCATTAGTCACCAACATAGCTCTTTTTCCAAAATTTCGTCTGACTATTTTTAATATTTTTTTGAAAATTTTCATTTTTCAATGTTGATCCTTGGAAAAATGTTCGACAATTCTGGACAAACTAAGATAGATGCCAGGATGGGACATACCTGATTTTAAAGGGAAATGAACCAGCATTATTCACCAACGTAGCTCTTTTTCCAAAATTTCGTCTGACTATTTTTAATATTTTTTTGAAAATTTTCATTTTTCAATGTTGATCCTCGGAAGATTTTTCGACAATTTTGGACAAACTAAGATAGATGCCAGGGTGGGACAAACCTCATTTTAAAGGGAAATGAACCAGCATTAGTCACCAATATAGCTCTTTTTCCAAAATTTCGTCTGACTATTTTTAATATTTTTATGAAAATTTTAATTTTTCAATGTTGATCCTTGGAACAATTTTGACAATTCTGGACAAACTAAGATAGATGCCAGGATGGGACATACCTGATTTTAAAGGGAAATGAACCAGCATTAGTCGCCAACATAGCTCTTTTTCCAAAATTTCGTCTGACTATTTTTAATATTTTTTTGAAAATTTTCATTTTTCAATGTTGATCCTTGGAACAATTTTCGACAATTCTGGACAAACTAAGATAGATGCCAGGATGGGACAACCTGATTTTAAAGGGAAATGAACCAGCATTAGTCATCAACATAGCTCTTTTTCCAAAATTTCGTCTGACTATTTTTAATATTTTTTTGAAAATTTTAATTTTTCAATGTTGATCCTCGGAAGAATTTTCGAAAATTGTGGACAAACTAAGATAGATGCCAGGATGGGACATACCTGATTTTAAAGGGAAATGAACCAGCATTAGTCATCAACATAGCTCTTTTTCCAAAATTTCGTCTGACTATTTTTAATATTTTTTTGAAAATTTTAATTTTTCAATGCAATTTTTGATTTTTTGGCAAAATCAAAAACTTTTTTGACTTTTTTTTAAAATGGGCCCTTTTTGTAATTTTTTTTTTGCTATAAAGAAAGCTTAGGCCTATTCCTTTAAGATAGTTTTGATCGCTTAGTGGGATGCGAGTGGGATATATATCAAAATAAATGTTTTGTAACTCAAGACATACAATTTTTGTGTTAAAACATTTATTTTGATAGATATCCCACTCGCATCCCACTAAGGGACTAAAAATATCTTAAAGGAATGGACCTAGGCTTTCTTTTGAGCAAAAAAAAAAATTAAACAAGTAAGAGTACTATATTCGGCCGTGCCGAATCTTAAATACCCTCCACCTAAATATGATGGTATAAAAACTGAAATAAAATAACAATTGTTAGAAAGAATAGTTTACGCAGAAGACATTTTATTTCATATATACAAAAAATTCTATCTAGTTCAGCAATTTATAACTGAAATTTAACAATTTATATACTTAATACTTTTGGATCAACATTTTTTCCTTTTAACCTCAAGTGAAGAAACAGAGTAAAAAAAGGGTATACAAATATATTAGACAAATTTCAAAATATTTTGTTGTGGGACTTATATGGGAGCTATGCCGAATTATGGACCAATATTTAAAAAATCTTGTAGTACGATTCTTGGATTCAAATTACTGATCGGTGTAAAATTTTGGTTCAGTATAGATTTTTATGGATATCTGTGCAGGTTAATGTGTTTTCCTGAAGTGGTTCTTATATGGAGGTTATGACCAATTATGGGCCTATCATCATAAAATTTGGTACATCGAATTTTGTATATATTGAATAAATTTGTTTTGAATTTCAACCTGATAACTATATTTGTAAGAAATTTATGAGGGTTTTAGTGATTTTCGGGAGTGGACCTTATATGGGAGCTATGGTTAAATATGGACCGATATTCACAAAATCCAGAATTATGATTACTGGATACAAATTACTGATCTGTGAGTAATTTCATTTTGATATCGATATGTTTTTAATATTTTTTAAGGTAATATCTTTTTTCGGAAATGGGCCTTATAGGGGAGCTATGACCAATTATCGGCCAATCTGCATAAAATTTGGTACAGTGATATCTATATATATGATTATAATTTTTATCGAATTTTAGCATGATAAATGTATTCATAAGAGATTTATGAGTATTTAACTGATTTTTGGAAGTGGACCTTATATGGGAGCTATGGTCAAATATGGACCGATATTCACAAAATCCACTAGTATGATTTCTAAATATAAACTATGGATGTGTGTGAAATTTTGTTTTGATATTGATATTTTTTAGATATTTATGTAGGTTATTGTGTTTTTCGGAAGTGGCCCTTATATGGGAGCTATAACCAATTATCGGCCGATTTTCATAGAATTAGGTACAGCGAATTTGGTATATATGGGGATTATTCATGTCGAATTTCAACTTGATAGCGATATTTATAAGACATTTATTCTTATTTAAAGGGTGTGAAGTTAAATTCGTAAGTTAAATACGTCCCACATATATGTTAACTACTTAACATAGCACTGTTAAATAAAGTAAATTTGAAAAACATAGTTTTTTTTTGACAAAAACATAATAAAATTAATTATTTTTATTCACCAATTAAAGAAAATACCTTAAATTTAAACTTTTAGTTAAAAAATAAAAAAAACGTCTTCATATTAAGATTAAAATTACAGTTTGAATATGTAGTATTCAAGTTCATTGGCGGGCCACTTAGGACAGACCTGAATGGGGTTTGGATATGGTAGGTGAAAGCTGGGAGGGAGTAGATATCAAAACTATATAGGGTATACCCAGTTGTTTCTCAGGGAAGGCGCTACGGGGGGTGGAATTTGTTCCAAAATTGTTGTAATGTTAAAAGTGTTATAGGGGCCATTTAGGACAGACCTGAATAGGGTTTGGATATGGTGGGTGAAAGCTGGGAGGGAGTACATATCAAAACTATATAGGGTATACCCAGTTGTTTTTCAGGGAGGGCGCTACGATGGGTGGACTTTGTTGAATTACTTTTTTACCATTTATGTTCAAAGTGTGATAGGGGCCATTTAGGACAGACCTGAATGGGGTTTGAACATGGTGGGTGAAAGCTGGGAGGGAGTAGATACCAAAACTATATAGGGTATACCCAGTTGTTTCTCAGGGAGGGCGCTACGAGGGGTGGACTTTGTTCAATTACTTTTTTAACATTTATGTTCAAAGTGTGATAGGGGCCATTTAGAACAGACCTGAATGGGGTTTGAACATGGTGGGTGAAAGCTGGGAGGGAGTAGATACCAAAACTATATAGGGTATACCCAGTTGTTTCTCAGGGAGGGCGCTACGATGGGTGGACTTTGTTCAATTACATTTTTTAACATTTATGTTCAAAGTGTTATAGGGGCCATTTAGGACAGACCTAAATGAGGTTTGGATATGGTGGGTGAAAGCTGGGAGGGAGTAGATGTCAAAACTATATAGGGTATACCCAGTTGTTTCTCAGGGAGGGCGCTACGATGGGTGGATTTTGTTGAATTACTTTTTTAATATTTATGTTCAAAGTGTTATCGGGGCCATTTAGGACAGACCTGAATGGGCTTTCAACATGGTGGGTAAAAGCTGGGAGGGAGTAGATGTCAAAACTATATAGGGTATACCCAGTTGTTTCTCAGGGAGGGCGGTACGGGGGGTGGATTTTGTTCCAAAATTGTTGTAATGTTAAAAGTGTTATAGGGGCCATTTAGGACAGACCTGAATGGGGTTTGGACATGGTGGGTGAAAGCTGGGAGGGAGTAGATGACAAAACTATACAGGGTATACCCAGTTGTTTCTCATGGAGGGCGCTACGAGGGGTGGAATGGAATGGCCCCTATAACACTTTGAACATAAATATTAAAAAAGTAATTCAACAAAATCCACCCCTCGTAGCGCCCTCCCTGAGAAACAACTGGGTATACCCTATATAGTTTTGATATCTACTCCCTCCCAGCTTTTACCCACCATGTTGAAAGCCCATTCAGGTCTGTCCTAAATGGCCCCTATAACACTTTTAACATTACAACAATTTTGGAACAAAATCCACCCCCCGTACCGCCCTCCCTGAGAAACAACTGGGTATACCCTATATAGTTTTGACATCTACTCCCTCCCAGCTTTTACCCACCATGTTGAAAGCCCATTCAGGTCTGTCCTAAATGGCCCCGATAACACTTTGAACATAAATATTAAAAAAGTAATTCAACAAAATCCACCCATCGTAGCGCCCTCCCTGAGAAACAACTGGGTATACCCTATATAGTTTTGACATCTACTCCCTCCCAGCTTTCACCCACCATATCCAAACCTCATTTAGGTCTGTCCTAAATGGCCCCTATAACACTTTGAACATAAATGTTAAAAAATGTAATTGAACAAAGTCCACCCATCGTAGCGCCCTCCCTGAGAAACAACTGGGTATACCCTATATAGTTTTGGTATCTACTCCCTCCCAGCTTTCACCCACCATGTTCAAACCCCATTCAGGTCTGTTCTAAATGGCCCCTATCACACTTTGAACATAAATGTTAAAAAAGTAATTGAACAAAGTCCACCCCTCGTAGCGCCCTCCCTGAGAAACAACTGGGTATACCCTATATAGTTTTGGTATCTACTCCCTCCCAGCTTTCACCCACCATGTTCAAACCCCATTCAGGTCTGTCCTAAATGGCCCCTATCACACTTTGAACATAAATGGTAAAAAAGTAATTCAACAAAGTCCACCCATCGTAGCGCCCTCCCTGAAAAACAACTGGGTATACCCTATATAGTTTTGATATGTACTCCCTCCCAGCTTTCACCCACCATATCCAAACCCCATTCAGGTCTGCCCTAAGTGGCCCGCCAATGAACTTGAATACTACATATTCAAACTGCAATTTTAATCTTAATATGAAGACGTTTTTTTTATTTTTTAACTAAAAGTTTAAATTTAAGGTATTTTCTTTAATTGGTGAATAAAAATAATTAATTTTATTATGTTTTTGCCAAAAAAAACTATGTTTTTCAAATTTACTTTATTTAACAGTGCTATGTTAAGTAGTTAACATATATGTGGGACGTATTTAACTTACGAATTTAACTTCACACCCTTTCCGAGGATCAACATTGAAAAATTAAAATTTTCATAAAAATATTAAAAATAGTCAGACGAAATTTTGGAAAAAGAGCTATGTTGGTGAATAATGCTGGTTCATTTCCCTTTAAAAGGAGGTATGTCCCATCCTGGCATCTATCTTAGTTTGTCCAGAATTGTCGAAAAATCTTCCGAGGATCAACATTGAAAAATTAAAATTTTCAAAAAAATATTAAAAATAGTCAGACGAAATTTTGGAAAAAGAGCTATATTGGTAACTAATGCAGGTTCATTTCCCTTTAAAATGAGGTATGTCCCACCCTGGCATCTATCTTAGTTTGTCCAGAATTGTCGAAAAATCTTCCGAGGATCAACATTGAAAAATTAAAATTTTCAAAAAAATATTAAAAATAGTCAGACGAAATTTTGGAAAAAGAGCTATATTGGTGACTAATGCTGGTTCATTTCCCTTTAAAATGAGGTATGTCCCACCCTGGCATCTATCTTAGTTTGTCCACAATTGTCGAAAATTCTTCCGAGGATCAACATTGAAAAATGAAAATTTTCAAAAAAATATTAAAAATAGTCAGACGAAATTTTGGAAAAAGAGCTATATTGGTGACTAATGCAGGTTCATTTCCCTTTAAAACGAGGTATGTCCCACCCTGGCATCTATCTTAGTTTGTCCACAATTTTCGAAAATTCTTCCGAGGATCAACATTGAAAAATTAAAATTTTCAAAAAAATATTAAAAATAGTCAGACGAAATTTTGGAAAAAGGGCTATGTTGGTGAATAATGCAGGTTCATTTCCCTTTAAAATGAGGTATGTCCCATCCTGGCATCTATCTTAGTTTGTCCAGAATTGTCGAAAATTGTTCCAAGGATCAACATTGAGAAATGAAAATTTTCAAAAAAATATTAAAAATAGTCAGACGAAATTTTGGAAAAAGAGCTACGTTGGTGAATAATGCTGGTTCATTTCCCTTTAAAATCAGGTATGTCCCATCCTGGCATCTATCTTAGTTTGTCCAGAATTGTCGAACATTTTTCCAAGGATCAACATTGAAAAATGAAAATTTTCAAAAAAATATTAAAAATAGTCAGACGAAATTTTGGAAAAAGAGCTATATTGGTGACTAATGCTGGTTCATTTCCCTTTAAAATGAGGTTTGTCCCACCCTGGCATCTATCTTAGTTTGTCCAGAATTGTCGAAAAATCTTCCGAGGATCAACATTGAAAAATTAAAATTTTCAAAAAAATATTAAAAATAGTCAGACGAAATTTTGGAAAAAGAGCTATATTGGTGACTAATGCTGGTTCATTTCCCTTTAAAATGAGGTTTGTCCCACCCTGGCATCTATCTTAGTTTGTCCAGAATTGTCGAAAAATCTTCCGAGGATCAACATTGAAAAATTAAAATTTTCAAAAAAATATTAAAAATAGTCAGACGAAATTTTGGAAAAAGAGCTATATTGGTGACTAATGCTGGTTCATTTCCCTTTAAAATGAGGGTTGTCCCACCCTGGCATCTATCTTAGTTTGTCCAGAATTGTCGAAAAATCTTCCGAGGATCAACATTGAAAAATTAAAATTTTCAAAAAAATATTAAAAATAGTCAGACGAAATTTTGGAAAAAGAGCTATATTGGTGACTAATGCTGGTTCATTTCCCTTTAAAATGAGGTTTGTCCCACCCTGGCATCTATCTTAGTTTGTCCAGAATTGTCGAAAAATCTTCCGAGGATCAACATTGAAAAATTAAAATTTTCAAAAAAATATTAAAAATAGTCAGACGAAATTTTGGAAAAAGAGCTATATTGGTGACTAATGCTGGTTCATTTCCCTTTAAAATGAGGGTTGTCCCACCCTGGCATCTATCTTAGTTTGTCCAGAATTGTCGAAAAATCTTCCGAGGATCAACATTGAAAAATTAAAATTTTCAAAAAAATATTAAAAATAGTCAGACGAAATTTTGGAAAAAGAGCTATGTTGGTGAATAATGCAGGTTCATTTCCCTTTAAAATGAGGTATGTCTCATCCTGGCATCTATCTTAGTTTGTCCAGAATTGTCGAAAATTGTTCCAAGGATCAACATTGAAAAATGAAAATTTTCAAAAAAATATTAAAAATAGTCAGACGAAATTTTGGAAAAAGAGCTACGTTGGTGAATAATGCTGGTTCATTTCCCTTTAAAATCAGGTATGTCCCATCCTGGCATCTCTTAGTTTGTCCAGAATTGTCGAACATTTTTCCAAGGATCAACATTGAAAAATTAAAATTTTCATAAAAATATTAAAAATAGTCAGACGAAATTTTGGAAAAAGAGCTATGTTGGTGACTAATGCAGGTTCATTTCCCTTTAAAATGAGGTATGTCCGACCCTGGCATCTATCTTAGTTTGTCCAGAATTGTCGAAAAATCTTCCGAGGATCAACATTGAAAAATTAAAATTTTCAAAAAAATATTAAAAATAGTCAGACGAAATTTTGGAAAAAGAGCTATGTTGGTGAATAATGCAGGTTCATTTCCCTTTAAAATGAGGTATGTCTCATCCTGGCATCTATCTTAGTTTGTCCAGAATTGTCGAAAATTGTTCCAAGGATCAACATTGAAAAATGAAAATTTTCAAAAAAATATTAAAAATAGTCAGACGAAATTTTGGAAAAAGAGCTATGTTGGTGACTAATGCTGGTTCATTTCCCTTTAAAATGAGGTATGTCCCATCCTGTCATCTATCATAGTTTGTCCACAAGCTATTTTTAAAAAATATGTATTAAATAGTTTTTAAATATGAGTGTATGTAAGTATTGCAAATATGTCACAAAAAACAAAACATATTTGTGAATATGTCCTAAATTGGCAAATATGTCACAAATACTAAAAACGAATTTATAAATATGTAATAACGTAAGGCGTTACGCCGAAACATATTTGCAAATATGTAATGACGTAAAGTTTTACGTCGAAACATATTTAACTCGGCATATTTATCTTCACTCACTTCACCTATAATAAGTTTACAGAAAAAACCAACTGTCTGTTGAAATCAATTTTCTGAAGACCCCAGATATCTTCGAGGTCCAAATCTTCAATAATTATGTCAGACAAGTTTCTGAGAAGAAAAAAACAACTTTGAAAAAAAAAAATTGTTTTTACCTAAAAATATTTAAAATTTGTATTTTGAAGTTGACCAAAGAATCAAGGGTCTGCCGTCAAACTGATTCCAATGTTATTAAACAGTATCGGGAGAACTTGTCCGTTGATAGAAAACCTGGTTCAGATAGAAGTAATGGTCCACATGATGTTTCTGAAGCCAATAAATAGGAAGCATTTTAAAAAGAGCTCCCAGGAAGTCCTGTTAGCTCAGTACTCGGACTATTTGGTGCGAAAAGTTAAATCCAATACAGTTTTAAAAACAAACAAGGCTCAAAAAGTTCCTGACAGGAACTTTGTTAAAAATTTAGAGGAAATTGCAGTTAAATTTTATAAAAAAAATATACCTGTTGCTCGCTTCCGAGTCAATATTTATACCCTACACCACCATAGTGGGGAGGGTATTATGCGTTTATGCAGATGTTTGTAGCGCCCAAAAATATTAGTCTAACACCCACCTTAAAGTATACCGATCGACTTAGAATCACTTTCTTATTTTTTCGGCTCAAGCCTATTGAAACTGGCTGAAATCGGTCCATTATTTCACCTAGCCCCCATACAAATGTCCTCCCGAAATTGGACTTTATCGGTCATAAATGTTTAATTTATATATGTATCTCCACAAATTCCGCTCCAAATAAGATTTATATACACAAAATTCATGTCACCAAATTGTGTTACGATCGGTCCATAATTAGTCATAGCTCTCATATATGCCCGCTTCCGAAAATCACTTTAACGTGCATAAATCGCTTAAAAATGTTGGTATACACACAAAATTCAACATAGTTAACTTTAATATAGACTTAAATCACACGACGTAATTTCATGGTGATCGGTCCATAATTGGTCATAGCCCCCATATAAGGCCCACTTCCGAAAATCACTCAAAAATATAAATTATTGAAATTTTAAAAGAAAAATGTTTTTGCTCTTTTACTTAGTAAAATACTTTCTTACTTGTTTTATGTTGCTGATGTTCGATGTAATGATGTAGAAAAGTTTACGACCCAAAATTTGTTCCAAATGTCTCTATTAATACCGAAATTTACATCAAGGAATGTTTACGAAAGAGGATGCTTCCATTCATAAGACTTCCACTTACATATTTTTGGCTTGATTTGGCATCCTGTCACTAAGTTAAGCAAGGTCTTGAGTGGTACAAGAACAATAATGTGGTATTGAGGCAAATCCTCCAAACTGCGTGGAGCTAAGGCCAATGGAGAGATATTGGGCTCTTGTTAAAAGAGAACAAAGTGACAGACAGCTCTATAAAAACCTTAATGGAAGGGTTTCCGGAAAATCATCACTATTGAATATAATAATAATTTCAATCAAATAAAAAAATCAAAACTGTAGGTTTAGTGGTTTCTTTTTTTTATTAACATTTATGTATGTTAGGATATTTTCGATCTCACTCCTTATGTACTTATTTTATAGACTTAAAAATGTAAGGCGTAATTTCATAAAACTCATACATTTTGTAAAATTTTTCAAAACTTTGAAGCCGAAATCATAAGAACCGCAATACATTTTAGAAGAATATTCTCGTGAATCTACTAAATTTGAGAAGGTCATCGTTGAGTATCTGATTTTAACAATTATGCACACAAGCAATCTGAAAATAACTCATACATGTACATGTGTATGTGTATGTTTACAGTTTTCCTATTTTTTACCCGCCACAAAATTATAATGGACATAATTATATTTGATGAAGATTATTTTTAATTATTTAAGAGTATATAATCAAATAAAGGCATACAAATTAAGTGCTGCTTCGTTTTTGTAGTTGTGTGTGAATTAAATGAAAAAAGTGATTTTAATTATGAATGTAAAGCGTCTCAACAACTTCCGCCTTCGTCGACCAGACACACTGTATACCTAAGCATACATACATCCATCCATATGCACCACATTCAATGACGATCATGATGATGATGAACCACAAACATCATCAGCAGTCCAAGAAATTACACACACGCATTCCACACAAACTCTCGTAGTCACAACCTGGCCTGGGTAGTTTTAATAATTAGTGGTCACTTATTTTAAGACAGCGATGTTTTTTTTGTCTCTTTTTTTTCAAAAATTGCAGGAGATTCGCCCACTACAATCACACCTCATCGAGGATGTTTTTGGTCATGTAATAGCTGCAACTTGCAAGTGTATTTTAACTTATTTACATGTATACATGCATAAGTATGTACATATGTACATACATATGTATCTATCTAGATACCCAGCAGTTTGAAAAGTGCCTATTGGAAACCTTACACTAGCTATGTATATTATTACAGTATGTATTACAAACTAGTACGCTGTGGCTGCTAAAGTGGTAGTTACTAAATGGTTATCATTTGTACTACATTTCGCCAGCATATTCAGCAATAGACAATAGTCAGATATTCGTCTTAAATTTTTGAAAATAAATTCGAGTAAAAATAAATCCGATGACTACATGTAATGCTGAATGTGGCCGTTCGTATTTTCGTTCTCTACGATGGTGCAGGATATTCATGTTTAGAGTCATCGCAGTGTGTTTAAAATTCACTATTAGTAGTTCGACGTGACGGAACTAGTTCAATGAACTGCAGGGTACTTACTTAGTTTCGACTATACATGCAGCAGTACGCACACTTGATAAAATAAGTGTTCTTGTACATAAATATTTCAGAATGTGTGTGTTTGACTGCATGTTTATTTGTAATTTCCCCTTTAGCCCAAACAACAATTTTTAAGCAGTTATTACTATCAGTAACGTTTTTTATAGGCCAAAACACAACAGAACCGATCAGAACAGAACAGAACAAAATGATGATATCGGTGATGATGGTGGTGGTGGCGGCGGCGGCGTTGCTAAAACAATTATTTAAAAATACACCGTGAGCACAAAAGAGCAACAACAAAACACAGAACGATAATTACTATCAAGAGGTACAAAAAGCACTGCTACAGCACAATACAACCGCAACATTATTAAGCCTAATGTTGTTTTTCGTTCGTTCGTTCGTACTCGCTCGCAACCTTCACTAACCAGTGACTATAAGGACTTATAATAGGCTCAAAGAAACTAAAAATGTTGTTAACCACTTTTTCTGGTGGGAAATCTACACAAATGGAGCAGAGATTTCCAAAAGTGTGAATTTAATTTGAACCACCACTGACTGATTGCCGTTATATCAGTAAAAACCTTAACAGAGCTTAGCTACCACGGTACGGTACGATTCGGTACGGAAACGGCTCAGGTGATCACTGGTTTTATGATTTGTTATTGTAACAAAAATTTTAACAAAAAAAAAATAACAATATGTAAAATGTACACTCAAAGTACACGTTTGTACGCACACACACTGTTCTGAAAATAAGCGAATTCACTTAATTGTGAATAAATTCGAAAATAATCCATCGATTTTTATGATCGATATCATCATGTGGCTTTGCAATAAATAAAATAAAGCAATAAATCTAAACAATTTCTGCCGTTTTCGATTTTTCATGATTTTTTTAAAACAAAAAAATTGGATATTTTTACATAAAAAATATATTTTTTGCATCAATTTGTTATTATAACTCCGAAACTACTGAGCCGATTAAAACGCAATATATATGTACATAGCACGGGGAATATGTTTTCAACATTCAATCAATCGAAATATTAACTACTCAATTTTATGTATGTATATCAAAAAAAAAAAGAAGTAAAATTTTGTGAAAATGAGCAAATTCACTTAATTGTGAATAAATTCGAAAAGGATCAATCAATTTTTATCTTCGATATCTCATTTTGTTGCCATTATATGTGAGTTTGTGATTAAGTAATAAACATGAACAAGTTCAGCCGTTTTAGATTTTTCATGAGTTTTTTAAAACAAAAAAAATTGGATATTTTTACATAAAAAATTGATTTTTTGCTTCAATTTGTTGTTATAACTGAGCTAACTAAAACGCAATGTATACCGGATTAATACTTATGTAAATTTGAACATTTTTAAGTTTATTTCAATAATATCGGACTAACAGTTTTTGAGTTATCATAAATTATGTGGAGAAACAAAATTCACAACTTTAGAAAAAAAACTTATCCATAGAATTTAAAAATTTTACGATATTTGTACTACTGGAACCACAATATATCAAAATTGTGTAGTAGTTTAAAAAGCCTCCAAAAGTTTTTCGATTTTGATGCCCTGTGTAATTGATTTTGAAAATCTGGAGAATTAAAATTGTAAAAATATTTAAAACAGTGGTTTTTGACCTTGCCATACTAAGTAAAGTCAATTTTGAATATCCGGATAACTAAAATTGCAAGATTCTTCAAACTTTCTGCTGTTTTTGTCTATACTATGTTCGGTCTGGATCGAACAAACTTGATAAAAACTAATCACTTGTGTTCAAATTCTCATGACTTTGATGCTCACGTGCAAACCTCATACACATGCCAATGGGTTAATAAAATAAAATTGGACTCTGTTAACTGAAACAAAAAAAAAAATCAAGATTCATTTTAAAATTACCTTAAATTACTAAAAAAAAAATACCAATTATGTGTTTTTTTTTTGGTTTGTGGTAAGATATAGAGAGTTCAATAAACATGTCTGCTTTTCTACACATACATACCATTCATTACTATTTAACAAATTATATAAAAAAAAAACTAAAAAAGGACTGTTTTGAAATTTTAATTCGATATTGCTTCTACAACAAAAACTCCAACCAACGAATAAAATCAATTATTGTTGATTTATATTAAACTTTTATAAAAAAAAAATGGAAGAACAAAAAATTGCATATTGAAATTAGAATGGATGATGATGATTCCCACAAAAATAATGCATGTGTTGTTATATACTTTTTCATGCTGTCGGTTGGTACGATGATCGGAAAAGAATTAATACTTATATTTAATGTTTTGTGCTTAATGCTTCTTAAGCAAAATTAAAAACATATCGAAATGTGTGTGCCATGCTGTCATGCCCGTTCGTCTTTTTGTATGTCGGTCAGTCAGTCAGTCCGTCTGTCTGTCGTTCGGTTGTCTGGCCATAATAATTACACAGTGGTGCAAAAATTAATGAAGTAGAAATACCTGCGAAGTGGTACTATTTATCTGGTAAGTTTTGTCTAGTACATTCAAATGAGCTAAACACCCCCAACGTAAGTAACTTAGTTGAATATATACTGATTTTAAGTTTCTCAGCGGATTTAGAAGGAATAATAATATATACTAGGATCGTCCGGTGGACGAAATTCGACCACTTTTAAACGCTTTTTACCACTTTTATAGAAAGAATTTTTAAAAAATAGTTTATATTGGGCATATCTAGAGAAAAGAACCTTTTAAACCATATATGTTTCATCAATATTAATGGACAATAACATACTTAAAAGTGTACCACAAAAAAACAATAACCGCCCCTGCTTCGCCCGGTAGCATTTACAAATGTTAATTCTTCAAGTTTCTCCATCCCACATATACCTGCCTGTTCTTATTTATTTGCAATTAAAATATATACATTTGTACTGCATATTTTAGGGAGGAATTTTTGAATATTTTTTTCTTTACAAACCAATATTTCGAATCGAATAAAAAAAAATCAGCCAAATCGCTCCTGCCTTTCTCACGCCATTACATGCATGGACCATTTTTTTTTATATATATACTTAGATATATGATGTTTAATTAACCTTGACAAATCTCCAGGCAAAATTGTTTTTTTTTAATTTTTTCACCATTTTCCGAATTTGGAGATGTTTTTACAATGAGTATTAATATTAACACTTGCCAGGTATTTGTTTTTGTAGCACAGTGTTATCGTTTTAATAGCATTAATTGGTAACATTGGACAGCAATTGAACGAACAGCAAATATGTATTCCATACATTATTTTCTCAAATAACTTAGACTTTAAGATTTCAATTATTATAATTTCGACGTTTTAAACATTATTTAAGATCGCCATTTCCAACAATTCAAAATATTCTTGAGGTCCACTGACGTATATACTGACAAGGGATTTTAATAGATATAACCATTTATAGTCTATTTTGGAAGTCTAGAGCAGTGCCAAGCAAAAAATTACATTCATAACACAGGGCAAAAAAATCGAAAAAAATGTTGGAGGCTTTTTATACCACTACACAATTTTGATGTATTGTTGTTCCAGTAGTACAAAAATGGTAAAATTTTTAATTTCTATGGATAGAATTTTTTTTAAAACATTTTTTTTCTAAAATTGTAAATTTTTTTAAATGTTTCTCCACATAATTTATGATAACTCATAAACGGTTAGTCCGATATTATTGAAGTAAACTTAAAAAAGTTCAAATTTGCATAACCTTTTTATGTTGCGTTTTAATCGGCTCAATAGTTTCGGAGTTATAATAACAAATTGAAGCAAAAAATATAGCAAATTTTTGTGTTTTAAAAAACTCATGAAAAATCTAAAACGGCTGAACTTGTTCAGGTTTATTACTTTATTATAATGGCAACAAAATGAGATATCGATCATAAAAATCGATTGATTCTTTTCGAATTTATTTACAATTAAGTAAATAAAAATTTAACTTTTTTGTTTGATATACATAAAATTGAGTAGTTAATGTTTTTCTTTCGATTGATTGAATGCTGAAAACATTTTCCCCATGATATGTACAAATTTTCAAATATATATTGCGTTTTAATCGGCTCAGTAGTTTCGGAGTTATAATAACAAATTGATGCAAAAAATATATTTTTTATGTAGAAATATCAATTTTTTTTGTTTTAAAAAAATCATGAAAAATCGAAAACGGCAGAAATTGTTTAGATTTATTGCTTTATAAGAAAATGAGATATCGATCATAAAAATCGATGGATTATTTTCGAATTTTTTCACAATTATGTGAAATCACTCATTTTCAGAAATTATTGAAGATTTGGATCCAAAAGGTATCTGGGCTCTTCAGAAAATTGATTTCAACAGACAGACAAATGCTGCTGTATGTAAAGTCCATTTTATTTTTTATTTGACCCTATCACGTTGGGTGTTTGTGTTGTTACAGCAACATTAATCTGAATATCATATCATCTAAAACCATCAACTGAACTTTAACATTTTTCAAATTACCGGTCAGGGTAATTTCAGAAAATATAATTATTGAATATCATATAGTAAATAAAATGGAAACAAAAAAACTTAAAGTAACGATTTCCTTAATTATTAGAATAGTTTTAATTAACAACTTTTATTCTTCACAAATTTATAAACCTCTTTTTGTAAATTTGTTTCGTATTTTTTTTGTTGTTGTTAGGTTTCTGTGTTTTCTGGTATTTAATTTCATAAAATTGTATGTGTCTGTGCCAATTTGTGGTGCTCCAGTCAGTCAGTCAGTCAGTCAGCCAACCAACCATTCATTCCATTCATTCATTCATTAACCCTTGTGATGTAAAAGTTATAGAAAGAGACTTAACAAATTATCAAAATCACAATTACTTTATAATTACACATGATTTTGGTTAATTGTGTTGTTTCCAAACATTTCGTATGTAGTGGAAAAAAACTGTTTTTTTTTTGTTAAGATTGTATTTATTTCTGCTTTTTTTATTCTGCTGGTTGGTGTTGTTAATTGGATGATGAGAATTATGAAATGAGCAATTAAACATGATTTTTTATTTTATTTCGAAGTCATTAAAAAAATAATAATTTTTTGTTAAAAGATTTACGCTTAAAAACACTTAAAAAAAATTTGTAGTAAATTTAAACGACCACCGATTTTTCCGTTAGTTTAACAGTTTCAAATTAATCACTTTTAAAAACATTCTTAAATCGTACAAGTCTACAAAAAAATAAAAAAATGATAGTTGCTAGATAAGTTAGGTGCAAAATTGAAGGGAAAAAATCGTCAAAATGGCTTTCAAAATTGTCAAATTTAAAGAAATTTTTTTTTTATACTTTTATTATTATATTATTCCTGCCTTTAATTTCTAGGCCTTACAATATGTAATTAAATCTTAAAACTAAACAATTATTGTTCTCTCAGTGGAGATTCATATTTGGAAAATTAGATGAGTGGTAAATCAGCTCTACGCAGTCTTGAGTTACTGTAAGTAGCCTTGCGTTCAGATGTTGATGTAATTTCGATAAATAAGCTTCACGAGTTTTTCTGAATTCACCCTTGACCAAAGGTACATCTAAGTCTCTGTGGATGTTCTCATTTCTTATGTTCTAAGAATTTGGATTGTGCCCTATGTATGAGATCTATACTGGTATTACTTGATGTTCCCCATAACTGTATTCCGTATGTCCAATATGGTTTTAAGACCGTTTTATACAGGATGACTTTGCAATTAAGGCTTAATTTCGACTGATGGTGGATTAGCCAGTGTAAATTAGAAGCTAAATTACACCAGCATTGATGGCATAATCGCTTGTCACATAATCGCCGTATTTTATCCTAAACAAGCGATCCGATAGGTAAGACTCTAGTATTTTGTGTGTACTAGAAGGCAGTAGGCATTTAATCTTGTGTATTAGACATTTATGCCAAACCTTGTCAAAAGACTGGGCAACATCTAGAAATATTGCCGAACATTACTCTTTTAGTTCGAAAGATTTTCGCATCTCTCCAGTTAGGCGGTTAACTTGCTCAATTGTTCCGTGTTGCTTACGGAATCCGAATTGATGATCTGGAATAATGTTTTGACTATTTAAGAATGTTAAAATTGTCCCTTGGATTATTCTCTCAAATAGTTTAGACAAACAAGGCAATAAACTAATAGGTCTGTAGGATGATGCCAATATCAAATCCTTTCCTGGCTGGGTATCATTATAATTTGGGATATTTTGCAATCATTCGAAAATACTCCTAGAGACAAGATCGCATTGAATAATTCTGTGAGCACAATAATTGCCACAACTGGTAGGTTTCCAATCATGGAAGGTGTAATTAAATCATATCCTGGAGATTACTTATGTGTTCAGCAAAAACTACGGCTTTATCCTTTGCACTACGTGCCCAGGTACCATCAGATTTTCTTATCGGACTTTGAACCAAAGGGAGGCACCTGTGATAAATTTTATTTAAAAATATACACTGACAGGCAGTTTTGAGGATTACACAATTTATCTCAAACTAAAGGTAGGATCACACGATTGCCGCAATGCACCAATTATTGGTCTATTTTATACGTCAATCGTGTGATTTCACAACTTATTGGCTCATATGTCAAACCACAACAATATTGTGCTTATTTGGCCCAATCAAATGCAACCCTGGTACGGCAATCATGTGAATGCTTGATAGGCAACATGCACCAATAAAAAAGTTAAAAATACACCAATATTTATTGTGTTCTAGTGCGGCAATCAAAGAAGACAATTAGCGCCAATATTAATTTTTGTAAATGAAATATTGTTTTTGTGAGCCACTCTCTGACCCACATGCATCTTTTAACATTTCTTTATTAATTTTTTTATATGATAATTAAGGCCGACGCAATTTTCTTTTTTTATTTAACAAATATTTTTTTCAAAAATAGATTGGTTTTACATTTATGTAAACAAAACAAAATTTAACATCTAGCACAACAGCTGTTTCTCTGAGTTGCCGTAAACTAGAACAATCGTGTGACTGAAATGCGACAATTATTGCCACTAAATCGCTTTGCGCCAATTTACGACAATCAAATTTATATAAAATGAAGCAATCATGTGACTGCAGAGAATTTGATTGGGACAATTTCTTTATTGGGCCACAATTCAGCACAATAAAATTTGTATTAAATTGGTTCATTGCGGCAATCGTGTGATCCTACCTTAATACACACTATGGTGCGGATGAATCTGAATTGGCTGACAGCCGTTTGGATTTAAATTTTAAAAATTGCAGATACTTTATCGTCTTATCGATATCGTCCTAGTATAGTTCACAGAGTTTAAATTAGAGAGGTGGAGAGTGGGTTTGTTTATGTAAGAAAATCTGAACAATTTCATAATTTTCTTATTTGCTTGTTTGTCAGAAATACTTATTTTAGAGGTATTCAAATTTAGTTTAGGTACACAGACAAACGATATCATAGCACCCCATTAAACGTTTTTGTCACCAATTCTTAATAATGTATTTTATAATATTATAACGATTTGTTATTGTTCTTAAAAGAACAACAACAGCAATGAAAAAACCTAAAAAAAGTCTGAACAAGAAAATGAAAAACTTAAATCATACACAAATAATATACATATGCATGGACAATGAACGAGTTCATCATTTATAACAAATACTTATATGTATGTACATACATATATACATAAAAAAAAACTTAAATAAATAAATGAAATGCAAATAAAAAGGTATGTTTGGGTATGCTGCTGCCATTTAACAATTGAAATTAAATCAAAAGCGGCAGCAGCAAACATTGGTACCGCACCCAAAAAAAAATATATAAAAATAAATAAATAATAACAAAAAAGATCAACTAAAAACTACAAATAAAACAAAAAAAAATTATCATTATCATCGAAAAGAAAAGAAAGAAACAAAAGCTCAGAACATTAAAAAAATCATTAAAATAACGTAAATTAAAAAAAAATATACAGAGCAGAGCATTCAGTTCGTGGTCATCATCAGTAGAATAGTACCGGTATACTACAACCTATTAACAAAGCACACACACTACAGTCACACTTATACATAAAAATAACCCAAATGACCAGGTCTAACATCGCGACGCTTCGGTTCTGAAGTAGTTATAATAGGTATTTTATTTTGACGATTAATTGTTAAATATTAATGTTCGCATTTATAATTAACTAGTTGACCGCACCGGCTTCGCCCGGTTGCATTTACTAATGTTAGTTATTCAAGTTTCTTCAACCCACATACACCTGCATGTTCTTATTTATTTACAAATAAAATATCCAAATTTGTACTGCATACTTTAGGGAGCTTTTTTATTACAGTTGACTGGACTCAAAAAAAAAAAATTAAGAGTTTTACCCGGAATTTTTTGTTTTTTTTTCTTTACAAAAGCCAAATCGCTCCAGCCATGCATGGACCATTTCATTTTTATATATAGATTTTAATTTGAACATAGTACGACCAAGAAAGGGACCAAGAAATTTGTCCGAATACCGTAACGAATGAAAAAAAAAAACATACATAGAAAAAAATTACGAGAACTCAATTGTTATATTAATTACCAAATTCGTCAATACAATTATTTTTTTAATTAAAAAGGCACCAACAATCATTTTTGTAAATACAAAAAATATATTTGTTACTCAAATTTGTTAACACCTAACAATTTTTTTAACAATTAGTTTGTAATATTGAATAACAAATTTGTTATCATTCAACTAATTCTATCTTAACAATGAGTTCGTCATATTGAACAATTTTATTGTTATTAGTTGATACATTTTTCTGTATTTTAAGACTATATACATATTTGCAATTGGTTTAAATAGATTTCTTTAAGTTTTATTTAGAATTATACAAATCAAAATATTAAATACACTTAATATAGAAAACACGATTAGTTGTGAATTGCGGGTAATGTTTATGTTATGCAAAATTCTTCATCAGTTTTAGTTTTTGGGAATTGATACATCTTGAATGTCTTCTTCAAGACATTCACATACATATGTATATACATACATATATTGAACAAAACGTTTGCAATATGGATTCTTGAATCTATTCCGAAGTAGATGACCTATTGGAGAACACTATATATTATATTTACTTACCATGCCTTGCACATTTACTAATATTTCTTTCTTTTTGTATTGATAATATTGCATGTTTATAATATGTTATTTAAATTAAATTTTTTTGACACATACATATTTTTTATTTTTCATATTTGAAATTTCCAATAAATTTTCAACTAATGAAATACATAGTTAAAAACCAACTACGAAAAATTGTTAATATGATAATTTAAAAACATATGAACATCAGAAAATATGATTCAGTTTCAACAATTTTTTTTAATTACTTTATAACTATTGTCTTTTTTTTCTATGTAGATTAATAGAAAACATTGGTAAAATGTCTAAGAAAACGAACAGATATTTGAAAAGTATCAGTTTTCCTCAAAAATAATTTTATATTTCAGATGAACGAACAATGTAAAATAGGTCTAAATTATAGTACATTTGAAAATTTTGGTTTGTTTCGAATTAGTTTTCGCATGAACAAAACGGCTCTAGAAATCGGACTCGAGATACCGAGATACAGGAGCCTATTATACGATGCTTTTGTCAATTGGGTTATGGGGTACATATTGTATTGGTAAGGTGTAGGGAATTGAGCAGTGTGTGCAAGAGTTGTGTGAGTTTTCGTACGTGAAAAAATACAATTTTTTTTGTTTGCCTGCGTATGTATGTATAGTTATTTAGCGGTAGAATCTTGTGTCTTTTAATTGTGTCTTGATTTCTGATTTCTATGCTGATTTATGATGTTTTTTTTGTCTGTTTTGTCTCCCTGTTTAGACATATTCTTTATATGTGTTTTTGTATGCTTGGTTTTGTTGTTGTTATTTGTGAAGTTTCAATAACTCAAACGAAGCGGCCGCTGCAATAAAATCAAATAAATTTTTCTCCATTAATGTTGACAGTCAGTTTCAGTGGTTATTTTTTTTTTTTGGTTTATTTAAAAATACAACCAAAAAATTCGAACGGTTTTTATTCGAATTTCGATTTCTTTTTTTGTTTGTTTTTAATCCCGCTCATTTACTATTAAAGCAAATAATTGAATTTATATGTATGTATGTATTGTAGTTCATTTGTTTGTGGACGACATGATGAAAGCAAGACAAGGAAGAGTACAAAGAAAGCCAAGAGCATACAAAAAATATCACCAAATCATACAAAAAATATCACCTAATCATACAAAAATATCACCTAATCATACATACATATACTACATATTAGGGTATTCAATTAATCGGGTTTCTGGTTTAATCGGTTAATCGAGCAAGTAATTAATCGGGGTTTAGATTTAATCGGTTAATTTTAAATTATTCGATTAACCGAATAATTTCTATTTAAATTTTAAACTGAAAATAAAACCACGAATTTTGTGTACTTATTTAAGTATTTTATAAATAAACATAAAAATAAACAAAACATAACATAACAATTCAACCAAAAAGTAAATAATTTTCTTTAGTTTTAATAAAACTCGACTTGGAAAAAACTCTCTCGCTGATTGTAGATGTTGGAGAAATCGAAAGTAAGGCATGGTAAATAATATCCAATATCTCAGTTATTTTTTTCATTTTTTCTAAGCATATAAAATCCTTCATTATAACATTGGAGTCCTTTTTGTTTTTTAAATACTTTTAATAATATCGAGTTCAAGTTCGTTTCAGTAGAGTCTCCAGTTTCGTCTATCATGTTCTCATCCGACAAATACATGTAAATTAAATATGTCAGTTGTTATACTCACTAAACACTTGTTTCTTGGATGTTCGAAAAAACATGTAATTTTACTTTGACATTTGTATTTGAATTAAAATGGAAAAATAAATACAAAACAAATTAAAGTGCAAAAAAAAGAAATTTCGGTTAATCGGTTAATCGACACATTTTAATCGGTTTATTTGTTATTTGAAAATCGGCAATTTTGAATTATTCGAACTGTTTACCGACCAAAATTAATCGGTTAACCGATTGAATACCCTAGTACATATGTATACATATGGGCAATTCCATATCATCGTACGTGACATTTGTACGCCTAAAGAGTGGAATAGATTTTGTAAAAATAAGAGTATCTGAAAAATAATTTGGTCTTTATGTTCCATTCAAAGGGTACTAGATATATTTTAAAATAATAAAAAGTTCTTTCGAAACATTGTTGTCCAACATATCGTGCGAAATAAGGGTATATCGTACGTGACATAAAACGGAACTCACTTTGAGCTACAAGTAGAAATATGCGAAAATATTCGAATCGGGAGAGACGTTATGTTTTCTTTTAATTTCTTAAACTATTTAAATAAAAACAATCTTTGGATGATTTTATAATAAATAAAATTTAATATCGTACGTGACAGATTTATCTCTTATAATAAAACAATATATATTCTGTAAATATATGTATACAAAAACAAAAAAAAGGAATAGAAAATATACATTCGGTTTCAATAAACAATTTCAGTCAAATTCATTTCATACTGGGAGCCTAGTTTTCGCCGCAATTTTAGCCTAAAACATACATAAAACATTAAACAGTTTAAACTATTATTTTTGTCTTTACAATGTTGTAATATGATGTAAATACTTTCACATAGTAACATTTTATTATTTTCTTCTATTCAAATCATCTTGAAAAAAAGGGTTTCAAGGGTTTTTGCTCGTGGTAGTCATTCTCGTGGAATTGCCCATATACATATATATATATATATGTACATCCAGAATATTACACAAAATAAAATATACTGTTGGCTCTATTAAATCTGGAGTTCCGTCAGAAAGGCTTCATTTTTGATTATTGTCTCTTAAAAAACCGGTGAAGCGGTTTCGGTTTTTGCCTCCAAAAAAAAGTGGTTAGCCGGTTTATAATAAATTTTTATTTAATATGAAAAAGGTATACTTAAATTTATTTTTATTTTTGGACGCTAATAGGAAATGTGTTAAAAATTGCGCACTAAATCTTCGGAAATTTAGCATTTTTGAATTCTTAAGGCTCTATCTTTATGCAGTTATTTTATATCTTTTACGAAATATTGTCAAATGCTTATTTTCTATAACATAAATGAATATTTTTAAAAATTTTATCAAAAAAAGGAAACCCGTGGAGTTTACAAAGTTAAAAAAGGGTTAACCGGTTTTCGGTTTTGTATACTCTAGTCCATTTATTTATATATTATTCACATCTGACATGCCATTCAATTATGAGTTTAATAATATGTATAAGGGAAGAGCTATGGCAACATTGGCCTTAACCTGTACAAAATAATTGTTGCTCTTTTTCAGGCAATCAATTATAAGTGCAGTATCAATACGTGTCATTGTAGGGTTAATTAGTTGACAAAAAGTCTATTCTTTAGAGAGGTTTTTTGAAATTAATTAATATGCGGGCGGCATACAAAAACGTATTCAACGCTTACATGTTTATGTTTACAAAAAGGTTAATTTTTTCTAAGGTTTTTATCAATAATATCTGAATCGGTAATTCGTGTGTGTCCTAGTCTTAACCTTGTTATTATTATTATCATTTGTTATTTTCTTGAAAAGCTGTTGTTTTGTTTGAAGAGATGATAGTAGAGATGAGCAATATTTCCATATCTGTTATTTAATCAACGTGATTGAAAAATCACTGATAACAACTGTTACTAAATATAGCAAGTAACAGGTACATTTAAGTCGTTCTTCCATATTTTTCACAAAACTGTTAAATTTCGTTCTTTCACATTTTTTAACATGTGTACTGTTAATTCATAGTTATAGGAGAGTCTTTCCTAAACGGTGTATAAAATGAAATGTTACGTAAAATATCAGTTCTATTAAAAATTAATTATGTTATTTTCCTATTAACAAACGTTTTTAAATCAGCAATTATTAGTTTTTGGTCGGTTAAGCCGACTCGGCGATAGGAGACCAGCCATTGAGCCTTGTGGGATGGTTCTACATCAGGGAGTGCAATTATTCCAATTATTAATTGTTATGTCGTATTTAAGGTAATTTTTAATTCTACTTCCACAAAGTTTTTCAATTGAAATAAGTGTTTGAATTGAAATAATATTACTTTTGTTCTAGATGTCGTCTATTAACACAAACATTTTAAACTCAATTATTTCGAAATGGCAAAAAATGTATACACCATTGTTTTATTAAGGGGACGATATTTGTTTATTTTTAAAATTTTCTGAATGTTTTAAATAATTTTTGAGAAAACAATAGAAATATGGGAAAACCTCGGCCAGAAATTCTGATTTTTATTTCAGAACAAAACTGGAGTGAACAAAATCAAAATATTTTGGGTTATACCTTTCACTAATCATTTTCTTTGGTTTTTATCATTGCAGTTACTATATGCAATAATGCATGCGGAAATGCTCCATTAATATCATCACATTCTTTTAATGACTTTGGTAAGTTTTGTTATCCCAACACATATTCATTAATTTTTATATATTAATGAAGTTCTGCATACCTACGTGAGACATGGTTTTTTTTCTGAACTGAGGTTGTGACACATAATATTAAACTGCAACATTGAACATTTGAATAAAATCGTTAAAGTTTGGAAAATTTACTTTTCTTAGTTTTTGCTAACATTTTGTTATACAATACATATTAATTTTCGCTTTTAGTAAGGTAAAATGACGATTGTTTATATCAAGTACTACTGCTTGAAATTTTAATAAAAAAAAACACTTTAAAAAACATCCTAATTCTTCATAAACACTACAAATTGTTTATTGTTTTAAAGTAAAGCTTTAATTGTTTTTAAATATGTTTTCAATTAAAACTATTAATTGGCTCAATTAGTGATATATTGATATGTATGTAAAGTAAACTGGAGATAAATTAAACGACTTTAATTGGAAATTACTTGTTTTGTTGTCTTTGTCTTTCCACCAACAGATTTGAAAATCATTTACTGCCATTGGCAAACGAATATTGTAATACAAATTTTCAATACATACTTCCATGTGTATTAAGTTGCAAGATCTCTTACACTAACTTATATTAGAAAGCAAGGATTAAAATTAAAAAGCCTGCTGAGATAAGTGGACAATTTTAAATTACCCGAAACTAAAATTTTTTTAAAAATTTACCTCCTCCATTTTTGAAATAACGGTATACATATCTCGAAAACAAGAGCCAACCTAGCACCACTGGATTCAACGTACTCGAATTAGTTTAATCCGCCGGGTGCTCCGCTTGAGCACAGTGTTGTCAATGAGTTATTTAAGTCATTACTCGTAACTAGTTTTTATGATATAAAAGTAATGTTTGCAATATTTGTAAGCCGAATTTAGTATTTCAATTCATTACATGGTACAGGTAAGCCTCCATTTACGCGGTACTTTATTTACGTGAATTCGGTGTAATGCGGACTCAAATTAGCAACCATTTTTTCAAATACGCGACTTTTTTTACACGATTTTTATATAACGCGGATTTCTTTTTTGAAAACTTCATTAATTTTTATGAATTTTTTGTTATGTTTTGAGATGTACAACGTATCACACGCATAAAAGCACGTACTTTATATTCAGTCCTGGTGTTTTAATTTTTATTTTTGGTATAATAAACAGTTTAAATATTTAAAGTGAATTAAATTCGTTCTGTAATAAAATTGCATTCTGTTGCATGTTACACTTGTGTCTTAAATAATTTATAAATACTTAATTTTTCATTGTTAAATCATAAATTTTATTGTTTACAAACACATATACAATAATTATTAATTATCATTAAAATTACACTCAACTGGAATTACATTTCTTCGTAAATAAACATTTGATCTGCTGAATATAATCTGTCAATTTTATCAGTGCTGCCATATCTACCATTAGTCAGCGTTGTATTCTTTAACAATAATCGGTATTATCGACATACACTTAAAGAAATTACTATGGCAGATAAATTTAAATGTCTCAACAAAAGCTGTACTTTATCAGGTGATGATGAAAGAATGGTGGTTTGTTGGCTTTGTCATGGCATGTGTCATTTTAAGTGCAGTGGATTGACCGGTTTGGTTGCTGAAGCAGTGTGTAAAACTAAAGGTTTACATTGGTGTTGCAATGCCTGTCAAAAAATTGGTGTCGAATATTATCGTTTTTATCAAAGCACTAAAAATACATTTCAAAATATTCAAAATAAATTATCTGCACTGTCCAGTGAGATAGCAGCTTATGGTAATCTATATGAAGAATTTAAACAATTAAATTGTCTAAATTCTCCACCGCAATCTTCTCCTAAGCGCCGAAAATCATCAAGAACCAAAAATAAAACAAACGCTTCTCAAAGTCCTGGTGCTTCTGTTGTTTCCAATGTTGTTGTTTCCGATTCAATTACACCAAGTACATCAACGAGTAACCCCGAAAACTATGCTACAATGTTGAATACTATATCGGATTCAGAATATTCACATATGCAAACTACCGCTACATTTGTTAATTATGATAATATTGCTGGTACTTCAAATGCTGCTACAAATCAAATTTCAAATACTGGCTTAAAAATTATTCCGCCTAATAAATCAATTTTTATATCCCGTTTCGCATCTGATACTACTGTTGAACAAATACATTTTTACATAAAATCAAAATTGAATTTTGAAGCTGACTTTACCACATATAAATTTTCGTATGCACAACCTAGGAGGATTACATCTTTCAAACTCAATGTTCCCCACGATCTTTATGAACAAATAGTAAATCCTAATTTCTGGCCTGCAAATACTTTGGTACGTGAATATGAATTTAAAGATAATCCAAGAAAACATAACATTGCTGTACTTCCGTCTGGTCACCGATTAAATGATAATTCAAACTCCAACATTTCAAAAAACTGAATTGTGAACTTATTGATCGATTAACCTTTATTTATCAGAATGTTCGAGGCTTAAACACTAAAATATCAAACCTTCTTATAAATAGTTATGATTTTACTTATGATGTTATTGTTTTTACTGAAACATGGCTGAAAGACAACGTATTCAATTCTGAACTTCTCTGCAATAAATATCAGATCTACAGATATAATAGAAATGATCGAAACGGCGGTGGTGTTTTAATTGCAGTTTCATGCCATTTTGCCTCTGAATCAATTTCGTCCTGCTCTTCAGAAAATATTGAATTCATTAGTGTAATGATAAAACTGAAAAATAATAAAATCTACCTCACCTGTTCATACATACCTCCTAATTCTAATGAACTAGTATATAAACAACATGTAAATGCCATAAAAATGATTGCTGATCTTGTTGAAACAGATGATGCTTTTTTTGTTTTTGGTGATTTCAATCTGCCCTCTATTTCCTGGACAAAGTTACCTGATGCTCCTAACTTAATTCCAACAAAATCTAAAAACTTTGATGATGATTTTTTAAATAATATATTCGATATTTGCCTTTATCAACTAAATAACGTTTTTAATGAATTTGGAAAATTATTAGATTTGTCATTTGTAAACGATACATGCAATTGTGTAATTTCTCGCTCAGATCCTGTTACTTTACCGGAAGATAGATTTCACCCCACATTCGAACTTGTTTTTACATTGCCTCTTGCACATAAATCCGCAACTCAAATAAACCACGAGAAAGTTTATAATTTTAAACAAACAAATTACGTTAAATTAAATGAGTTAATATCTAATACCAATTGGAATGATTTACTGTGTGTCCCATACTTAAACAATTCAACTTTGGATGACATGGCTGACATTTTTTACAATAAAATATATTCATTCATGGATGAATGCACTCCAAAACACAGTTTTTACCAACACACTGGTCCTCCTTGGAATTCTAAACATTTAACTAAACTAAAGAATTTAAAGAATAAATATTATAAAAAATTTAAAAAATCTGGCTCTCTCGTAGATTATGGTAAATACTCAGTTTCTCGTGCTGAATACAATACTCTCAACAATTTCCTTTATAATAAATATTTACTTAAAATGAAAAATGATTTTAAACTTAACTCTAAAGCGTTTTACAACTTTGTCAACTCTAAAAGAAAGACAAATGGATATCCTTCTGTAATGAAATTCAACAATTGTGAATCTTCCGATGACGTTAACGTATGTAATATGTTTGCTGATTTTTTTGCTAGTACATATTCGGATGCACAATATGTCTCTGATAGTTACCCCTACTCATTATACACTAACCGTGATATAGCGTTCCCGTATATTGACTCTGTTGATTTATTGGAAAGTTTAAATAAACTAAAAATTTCGTATAATTATGGTCCTGATGGTGTTCCAAGCTGCATCTTACATTATTGTGCTCAATCGTTGGTAAAACCATTAATAATGTTGTTCAACACATCCATTAAATATGGCTATTTTCCTAAAATTTGGAAGTCTTCTTACATTATTCCGTTATTTAAATCCGGTAATAAATCTGATATCTCCAATTATAGAGGCATTGCTAAACTCAGTGCAATTCCTAAGATTTTTGAGAATTTTATCACTGATTACATGTACCATCAATCATCATCTATTCTGTCATCGTGTCAACACGGATTTCGGAAAGGTTGTTCTACTACAACGAATGTCCTTCATCTTACAACACATGTAAACCAAGGCTTTGTCCAAAGAAAACAAACTGATGCCGTATATACCGATTTTAGTAAAGCTTTTGATAAAGTAAATCACAACCTTCTTTTTATTAAGCTGGACCTTCTGGGTTTAACATCTCGCAGCCTAAACTGGATAAAATCGTATCTTTTGGATAGAACTCAATGTGTTAAATTCAATAATAAATACTCCAAAAATATTTTGGTTACTTCTGGTGTACCTCAAGGGAGCCACCTTGGTCCTATTCTCTTCTCCCTGTTCATCAATGACCTTCCGGATGTTTTAAATTTTTGCAGCATTCTAATGTATGCGGATGATGTCAAAATCTTTTTGAGCTTCTCTCAATATGTGGATCATTTTTATCTCCAATCCGATCTCAACAATTTCTTTTTTTGGTGCAGTCAAAACCTAATGGAATTAAATTTAAAAAAATGTAAACTTATGCGCTTTTCTAGAAGTAATTATATTCCAGCCAACTATACTTTGGGCAATTATCAGCTTGATTCTGTTGAAAATTTTCTTGATCTTGGAATTTTATTAGACCATAAATTAAACTTTGTTTCGCATATTACTATGACAATAAATAAAGCCAGAGGTGTACTTGCATTTATAAAACGTTGGGCTAAGGAATTTAGCGACCCCTACATCACAAAACAACTTTACATCTCTTTAGTAAGACCTATATTGGAATATGGCTCTGTTATCTGGGATCCTTATTACAACATTCATATTCAGCGAATAGAATCTGTACAAAAACAATTCTTACTCTTCTGTTTACGTGGTTTACGTTGGAATCCTGAAATAAACCTTCCATCATACATTGATAGACTTAAGTTAATAAAATTGCCTACATTACACAGTAGAAGAACTATGCTTAATGTAACATTTATGATCAATATAATTAATGGTGAAGTCTGCTCCGAATTCCTTGTAAATAATGTTACTTTCAACGTCCCTCAACGATTGTCACGTCATTTCAAGCCACTGTATGTCAAAAACGTTAGAACTAACTACGCTCAAGCTGATGCAATAAGGAGATTATACTGCGAATTCAATAATCTTTATCATCTAATTGATTTTTCTCTTAAAACAAGTGTAATTAAATATAACATTATTCGTTTTTTAAATGATTAATTATTTGTTGTACTTTTTGTAAATTCATTGTAATTATATACTATATATTTTCATAATAGTCTGTAAGGATTTAATCCATTGACTTAAATAAATAAATAAATAAAATCTCTTTTATGTATTAGAATCACCCCTATCGCGAATCAATATTTCACATGAAATATTTTCCCTTTTCCTTTTTTCGATCATCAACTTTGTTCACGTGAAAAAATTCCCCTTGTTGTGAAATTTTTAGATGGAATTTTGTAAACAATAAACTGCTGTTACGAACAAAATCAACTATTGTGAATGTAAAGTTAATCGTGATATTCCCGATAGCAATTTTCCATTCGAGGGAAATGAATATTTCATGGGAACAAAATTTCACATGTTATTGCCGATAGGGGTGAATATTTTGTTTTTTTAATTAACATTTTTTCCATAATTTTCGTTAAGAAATAATTTTTTTAGTTGAGTTTTTTTTACATTACTTTTGTTTTAAGTAAGTTTTTAAACGTACAAATAAAATAAGTTTACTTAAAGTATATATCGTCGCCTTATTTCCGCTTTCATTTAAGGTGACTGTATCTCCTTTGGGTCAAAATGACCCAAAAACTGTATTATCGCCAAAATTCGGGAAAAATGCAAATTTTTCAGTTTTTGTAAAAATTTTGCTACTAAATAAATACTTTTGCAATTGAATGCAAAATGGTAAAGTTATTACATATTCGCCAGACCATTAACGTGTTTCAATCCACTTGAACAAGAAATTTAGGAAAAAAAATTAAAATATTTCGAGAAAAATTAAAATAAAAGCTAATTTTTTTTTTAAATATATCCGTATTTACTTGTGTATGAGTTTTTGTCTTCGTAGGATACCGTTAACCTATTCGCAGGTATGACCAAAAAAAAATTATTTTTTTTTAACGGCTGTTTCGAATCTCCATTTTTAAATGTTTAAAAATTTTGTTAAACAAATTTCAGAATTTTTCGATCATCACATTTGGATTTATTGAGATCATAATAGGGAATAAAAAGATGAAAAATTTATATCAATACCTCTTACAGTTTTTCCGTACCTGCGATTTAAATTTTGCGATTTTCAAGAAAAACTAATTTTTTGTCCATATTTTGGCGAATGAGCCCAATTTCCTTACTGTTATACATTTTAAGTAAAACCTATTCATAATTTTATAGTCCTGGTAATTTTAAATATGGTCTAAAAGTTTTACTAAAATCGGAAAACGTTAACCTTTAAATCGTAAAGGTCAAAGATCAAATTTTTCAATATGTGGAATTTCTAATGAAAAGATAGCGAAATGTTATATATTTTGGGCCGATTTTAATGAAACTTGAGGAAAAATTTGCGATAATACAGTTTTTGGGTCATTTTGACCCAAAGGAGATACAGGGTCTATTTCCAAAAATTTTTTTTAATGTAATATTCATTAATATAATTAAATCTACATATTTCTATTTCTATATATGTATATATATACATATATCTATTTATTTCATATAAATAGTAAAATTTAGCATATATCTGAACTTTGACCTCGATGCGCGTGCAGAAATCGTTGTCCGATTTGGCCCTAATTTTCAGCACTTAACTTTTAGGCCTAGTGTCACAATATTCCACCCGGCACTCTTTGAAATCTAAAAAAAAAATCGGCTGTCACTCTAATGTGCATATGTGTTTTCTATTTAACGCGATTTATAGGTCTCAATTTCTTTATTGTTATGTGACTGATGTATTGTTTTACGCGAAATCAAAAATGATTGGCCCACAAAAGCATTTTGTTCTAAATTAGAACCTCGTTTTACGCGAATTTGATTTACACGCTATTTTTTGGGCCCAACAAACCACGTAAATGGAGGCCTACCTGTATATTGAAACGTAAATGTATTGTTAACGTAAATCTGTGTTGCTGCAAATCATATGTAGAACTATTATCCTGTTATACTCGTAGCTTTCTGAGTCTATAATATAATAATGCGTAAATTTTTATATTCAATAAAAAAAAATTAAAATTGTTTGTTAAATATGAACTGATTTTTCCCAGCCTGATCTACATTGTATAGAAAAATTTACCAACTACATACTATAATTAAAAAAATCTTCATGGAAACAATTTGAAAATAATTAGCATATTTTTTTGTAATTTTCAGTTTCAACATTTTTATTTTTAGTTTCTGCCAAGAAAAAATTGATGTTTTTTTTATTATTATTTTTACTCACTTTGTGTTTTGTTGCACCCACGTAAAAATTCCTTGCAAAAACGTCACAATCAAAGAAGGGAAAAAACTACGTTGAAAAGAAAAGCCACAAAATGTAAATCAGACTTGAGTAAAGTTCTTAAGCAGTCATATACAACCAACGGACCCTGAATAAACTTAATAAATTAATATTTATTTATTTATACAAATTTAAGTTTTATTTAGCAAAAATCGGGATGTGGATTCTATTCGAGCGTGATATATTTGTGGGGTTGCAGTTGTAAGGAGTGAGTTGGCACTAACTGCAAGCTTTAATTACTGAGAGCATTTAAGTCCACTGATGTACGAATAGAAATCAGCAAGATTGGCCAGATCTGTTCTAAAAGTCATTTGCCTAAAAATTCATTTAAAGTTACCAACAAACCAAACCAATCAACCAGTCAGCCAGCCATCCAGCCAACTTGTGCGACAGACAATCAACTCAGTCAGGCAGGCAGGCAAACATGCTGCTTGGCTGGCTGGCTGGCAGGCTTTTGGCTGCGTAATAATTGTTGTGTCGCTATTATGGATTTTAACACGACCTACGCGCGTTATAATTCTTTTACATTCACGTAAAAACTACAGTCATATCTTTTTGGCATTAATGGATTTTTTGTTATTGGTTATTGTTGTATGTGTGTTTGTTTGTTTGTTTGTAGCAATTGCAACAATGCAATATACATGTGTTCGGAAAAAAATAAACAAAAACAAAATCAAAACAAAATAAATAAAACTTGGCAATATTATGATCATCAACATTATTGACTTTGAACTTAATGGGTCATTGATCTGTTTTGAATTTTCATTTTTTCTTATGCATTTGTTACGTTATAGATTGTAGGCGTTGGTAAATATTTTTATTTTTGTGCATTTTATATTACACAGAAAGAATTAAATTTCTGAATCAATAAAGAAATTTACACAATCAAAAAATTAAAAAAAAAATTATTAAATAAAAAATTTAGCAAATTTTCTAGAATTTGCTAATTTTTTCTAGTCTCAAGTAATTTTATAATAAAATAAAATACTATATTTATCTTCCTACACCCAGCGAAAAAATGAACATATCCGTGTACAATTTGACACCATTCGGTGTCAATAGTGTATCAACCCCGTATGTGTACAAATTGTACACGAACGGTGTCAATTTGACAACGAAAAAATTACACCATTCCGTTGCCGAATTGACACCATCCGTTGTCGATTTAACAACGTTCGTGTAAGATTTTATAACAGACCTTTGACAATTTGTCACCGTTCGTGTACGATTTGACACCAGACCGTTGTCAATTTGACACTATAAGTTGTCGACTTGATACCGTTCTTTTCTATTTTTTTGGTAATTAATATAAATAACAATTTCTTTATTTTTTACATTTTTTTTAATACAATACATATAAATACTTAAATATAAAATAAATATAAAAACTATAAGTTTCCATTTTGAGTTGTATGTTGTCACTGGATTCGGTGGTCTTCATCTGCATCAACACAACTTCGCAATCAAACACAATTAAACTTTCTTTCATATTTTGGTTTTTAAACCATTTATTTGCATCATCATTACCCTTTATTATTTATTAAAAATTTTTAATGTAAATAAAATTAAAACACACTGCGTCGCGTAAGAAAGAAAGTGACAACGTATGGTGTCAAAATGACACCAACCGTTGTTGATTTTGCAACGTCGTTTTTCCCTCAGTATAAGATTTACAAATGTTGTGAATTTAATTTCTGTCTAACCACAATAACGTTTTGCCAGTCCTATCTGCCAACAAAAAAACTCAAATTTTATACATCATTTCCAAAACTCCAGTTTTTTAAATTTTGTTAAACAAATTCTTAAAATTTAAGAATTTCTGTTTATGATATTATTAACATTTTATACGAGAATAAAAGCCAAAAATAATTGTATCAACACCTGTCATAATTTCAACTCCGATTTGCGTCGTTGGGGACGCTTTCGGTTTTAACCGAAACCGCGGTTTTCAAGGCTATTTTCAACTATTTTCTTTAGAAAAATTCAGACATAACCGTGAACAAACAGGATTTTAGATCCTGACGATTCACCAATTTCTTTAAAGTCAAATCGATGTAAAGGTATCATTGGACTTGTCTAATTTTTTTTTTTAAATTGTATTACAAAGCAGCCTGTTCTCTTTGTGGTAGTATAAACAGAGAACATTCTAATCAGGGACCGTAATATAGGTCAACGGAGACCTATACTGTTATATACCAATATATTCGTATTGACGCGCTCTTTCAGAATCTATGGTGATATTAAAAAAATTATCTCAACTCCACAGTTGACAGTTATTTTTCAACGTAAAAATAAAAGTTCGCATGGAACGTCATAAAAACAACTCATTTGAAGAGTTTTATTTTTTCCGTCATAAAAAAAACTCATTTGAGGAGTTTTATTTTTATAAAATAAAACTCTTTTCGTTTATTTTCTACTTTTTTAGTATCTTTCTTTATTGAGCAGGGATTGCCAAAACTAAAACTGTCATTGTATTGGTGAGAGAGCTACCCAGCAAACATAATGTCAAACACTTAAAATAAGAACAAAATAAAGAATGTTTAGATTTAGAATTTTTGCCATTTATTAAATGAATGTAATTTAAATTTTAAGGAAATAAAAGAATATAAATTATACGGCCGAAATTCTCTAAAAATTTTTATTTATTTTATTTATTTATTGATTTTGTTGGTTTGTGTTCAATTGCAATTGAAACGCGTGTGTTTGCTATGCTTCGTCCAAAAACCAACCAACAACAATGCTTAATGAATTTCTGAAAAAAATGAGACATTGTTATGCTCTTTTAAAGAGAATAAGAATATGTGTGTTGTTCGTCTGCACAATTGTGCTATGAAATTACAATCTCTGCATTAGACTGACAATCGGTTGTAATGCAAAAAATGTTTGTTAAAATTTTGAAGAGTGCCGGGTGGAATATTGTGAAGTTAAGTGATGAAAATTTCCATTTTTGGCCTGTTATTCTAGACTTTATGCGCAATTATTCACAGGCAACTGATCGTATTCGATGTTTATAGGTTGTTGCACACACAAAATTATTGTTTTATGATTCTTGGTACATCTTGATTTATCTCTAAGACTCCTGTTGATGTTTTCTTTAGATTTTTCTAAAAAAAATTAAATGTCCTTATAAATATGATACAAACGGTATAAATTAATAATTTTGATCATATCTGCTTCAAATTCACTGTTTGTATTTTAGGGCGAATCTAAGAAATTTAGAATTAATAAGTAAACGACAAGATAAGATAAAAACTTAATATTTTTTCAGCTGTTCATATGGAGAAAATAATGTGTTAACACTGGTTTAATTGTAATTAAACCATTGATAAGCTAAAGTATAAATATTGTTTGAGCAATTTATTGGGTGTATTGAAACCAGAAAGCGAAAGAACTAAATATGCCTGCAACGAATGTGGCAGGGTGTAGAATCTGTATGACAAATACATATAAATCGCATTGTTTTTATTCCTTTTTTCATTTAAGTTTTGGTTCTGTTCTGTTTCAAAATTTCTTAAAAGAGCAAAGAAAGACTCACAGAATTCATTCGTACATGAAACTTATTAAAAACGTAAGCACGTAAGCATGCAGCTTGCAGGCGGTGTGATGTATTTAAGGTATGTATGACCATCACCAATAACAAACACGCGGCCCGCTTTGTGTTTTTTGTCTTTGTCTTGAGTTTTTTTTTTCGGGGATTGTATTTGGTTTTTTCGCGCTTTTAGTCGTCATACATTCCCAAAACAAAAAAAGAAAACAAAAGCAAAGGAATGAAAGAAAAAAAAAACAAAGAGTCCAATCAATTTTTCGGTTAATGAGTAGGGTATGCTTTTGTAATTAAACATTTATAAAGAATAATTTCAATTGAAACAAAATGAAATATGTAGGTACAAATTAATTGAACAGATACTTAAATCGAATCAGTTGAGTTAATAATGGCAAAAGTCCACATTTAAATTCATCAGCTGAAGCTAGTTAAAATTTTGTTTGATTATACACTCTCTGTGTGATCCCCGACAAAATAGCTTTACAGCTATAACTAGTTTATACGAATATGTCGCTTTCGCACGTTGAATTGTAACATCCCAGCAGTTCTAGGAGACAGTTCCGAACTAATGATTTTACCCAGCTACGTGACTACTTATTGGAATTTTTATGAAACTTAAGAAAAGTATATCTTAATGTCCTACATTTACAATAATAGCGGAATAATCGAAATTAACCCTTAAACGCTCTTGGGGCCAAACGTGTCTTTGTTTATGTAGTACATATTATGCGAGTAGTAGTCATTAAAAGCGTATTAAGCAGACCGGCGACATTTGTTTCGTTTTTGTATGATCCCTTAACAACTTCTAAACAGCATATAAATGTTGTTTTTTCGCGACGCATTTAAATTATACAAGATCTTCAAACAAGACTCTTATAAAAATCAAAACGAAACAATATAACACATATTTCACTACTAACAAACCTTCCATTGTCTTGCTGTGATGTGGTGTGTACATTAGAGTGCTCCCAAAAAAATTGAATTGCGAATTTTGACCGTCCCCCCTAGAATTGTTCTATGTTCTGTGAAATATAAGGATTATAGGATAACGTTAACTTATTTTTTTTCAGTTTTTGCAAACATTTTGTCATTAAATAATTATTTTTTAATTTTTTTTTTTATCAAAAAGAAAATTTTTTGGCGTATATCAAAATTAAATTTTTTCCGAAATCTGAAAAATTCAAATATCAGATACAAAAAGTTTTGGTAGATATTTCCAAAATTTAATAGGTTAACGTTTTGCTACGAAGACAATTCGGATATTCAAGTGACCTTAGACTCGTGGATGGCCTGGATAATTTTATTTTATACTAGTTGATCGCCCCGGCTTCGCCCGGTAGCGTTTACTAATGTTAGTTCTTTAAGTTTCTCCAACCCACGCACACCAGCCTGTTCTTATTTATTTGCAAATAAAATATCTAAATTTGTGCTGCATACTTTAGGGGTATTTTTTTATTATATATGTATATAATGCCAACATTTTTGCGCAAAAAACTGTAAATGCATCTCCAAAATTCAGAATCTTTGCGGCATAAGGGGGGACGGTCAATATTTTTTAATTACATTTTGTTGGGGCACTCTAATGTACACACCACATCACAGTAAGACAATGGAAGGTTTGTTGGTAGTGAGTTACATTGTTTCGTTTTGATTTTTAAGGGTCTTTTTTTAAATAAAAAAGAAGATCTTGTATAATTTAAGTGCGTCGTTTAAAAACAGCATTTATATGCTGTTTAGAAGCTATTTAAGGGATCAAACAGAACAAAAAATAAAAACAATAAAACAAATGTAGGTCTGCTTAATACGCATTCAATGATACAACTCGTATAATACCACATAAACAAACACACGTTTAATCTACAAAGATCGTTACAAAATTTAAAAATAAAATATTATGGAAATTAAGCTGCAATGTTAGAATATATGTATGTATGATACTCACAATTCAGTGGTGGACTGTATGAAAATATCTCGCATTTAATACAGTTTTATGTACAAGTAAATCAACCAAATATACTAGAATTGTCAATTATGCGAACTTTCATTTGGAACTTTAATGTGTTTCATTAAAAATCAGCACAACATGCTTCTTAAGAAATTGTCAAAAATTAAGAATAAACATGAATAAATTCTGAATACAGCCAGCCGAATTTTTTCAAGCTAATTTCAGTCGTAACTTTTAGCATACCATCTCTCTTTCTATATCATTTACTCTCTACCTCTTTGTTTGCTCTAATTCAGGGATGGAAAATAAAAATTATGTTCGTTATGAAAAATAATATTTAAAATTTTGCGCAGCAAAAACATTAATACAATGAATGCTCTATCGAAATAACTGTACATAAATAAGGGAAATATATTTTCTATTGATATAAAAAATATAAATTTTTAAAGATACACACAGTTACTAAAGTATACGTACGATCGACTTTTTGAGCTTTTTTTAAAAAATCTATATATTTAAAAATACAAGGCCTGACTCATTCATTCACTCACTCATTAACTGGCTCATCAGTCATGATTGAGTGAGTGAATGAATGAGTATGCTTAAGTAACTGTGTGTATATACACACTCCTGTAAGATTTGCCGTTTTATCGACAATTTCTCGAATTTTCATAAATATGTTGATTATGCGACAATCCTGATAAAATATTTGTCCCTAAGCCCCTTCAGACTAATTCGAGTAGGCTAAGTTCAGTGGTGCTAACCGTTGTTTTAGGTTAGCTCTTGTTTCCGAGATATAACGTTCAAGTCCCCATAGAATATTGTACTCACTACTACTGTTAAACACAATATTCTATAATAAAATACTGTTATACAGAAATTTTTTTTACATAAATTTTCGTATAGATGGCTTCAGATTTACTGCAATGAGTGTGGTGCAGTTAATGTGCCCAAAAAACCGGCAAATTTAAAAAACCGGTTTCGGTCTAACCGAAAAAATGTGTTTTTGAAAAAACCGGTTTCGATTATTGTCTTTTTTTATTTAAAAAAAAACAAACACAAACTGCGAAGCGTTTTGCTTGTCTGCAGATACACCCAGAGTCTCTGACGAGAATCGAACCCGCAACCCTCAGATTAATAGTCCAGCACACGACTGGTCTATCGGGGTACCCAAAAAAAAACCGGTTACGCAGTTTCGGCTTTTGTCTTCAAAAAAAAAACCGGTTAACCGGTTTATATTAAATTTTTATTTAATGGAAATTTAGCATTTTTTAATTCTTTATGCAATTATTTTATATGTTTTACGAAATGTTGTCAAATGCTAAAATTTTCTATAAAATAAATCAATATTTTTAAAAATGGTATCAAAGTTTTTCATAAATATGTTTGAATGAGCTTTAGAAAATATATTTCATTAGAATCGGTTAACCGTCATACAAAAACCGGTTTGTCAAAAAACCGAAACCGGTGGAGCTTACAAAGATGAAAAAACCGGTTGACCGGTTTTCGGTTTCGGGTTTCGATACTCTAGGTGCAGTGCAATTAAAACAAAGACAAATAAGATTAACACGACATGAACTAACATGCTTCTATCGTAAACAGCAAATCATTATGTACATTTTTCTTTTTAATTTAAATCGTTTGAGAGTAACATATTAAATATGAATATGAAATAGTTTAAAAAAAGACAATAATATCAAATTTTCCATGCCTGGTCTAATTCAATTAAGTGTATATAACAGGCAACAACAAAATAATATATAAAAAAACAACAACCGCATGATAGCAGCATATGTTTCTGCTGCTATGCTGTGTACAAATTCAAAAAGAATAATAATTTGACCACTTTTTGTAGATCCTTGGGAAACACATATGACCCCTAACTCAATACATACTAGGGTATTCAAACAAACCGTTAATCGGTTAACCGATTAATTTTGGACGGTTAACTGTTCGAATAAATTAAAATGGCCGATTTTCAAATAACAAATAAACCGATTAATTTGTTTCAATTAACCGATTAACCGAAATTCCTTTTTTTTGCACTTTGACATATTTGTTAGTAATTATTTTTCCAATTCAATTCAATTACAAATTTCAAATTAAAATTATATATTTTTTCGAACATCCAAGAAAAATGCTTAGTGAAATAACAACTGACATATTTAATTTACATGTATTTAAAACTTTGTTTGCATTTACATGTACAGAACTTAACGAAAGATACTAAACGAAATGAAACTAGCAAAACTATTCAATCTAAAACAATCCAAAAAGGACAAAAAAACAGAGATATTGAATATTCTTAATCATGCTTTCGATTTCTCCAACATCTACAATCAGCGAGAGAGTTTGGAACAAAAACACAAAACTTGTGGTTGTATTTTCAATTTAAAATTAAAATAGATATTATTCGGTTAATCGAATAATTTTAAATTAACCGATAATTAACCGAATAAATCTAAACCCCTATTAATTATTTGCTCGGTTAACCGATTAAACCAGAAACCCGATTAATTAAATACCCTAATACATACACAACTGCGTCAGTCGTCCGGATCGAAGTATTCTTACACAATGAGTACGTACTAGGGTATTCAATCGATTAACCGTTAATCGATTAATTTTTGACGCTTAACTGTTCGAATAATTTAAAATTGCCGATTTTCGAATAACAAATAAACCGATTAATTTGTGTCGATGAACCGATGAACCGATTAACCGAAATTCCTTTTTTTTGCACTTTAACATACATATTTTTTTGTATTTATTTTTTCGTTTCAATGAAAAAATATGTAATTTCAAATTAAAATTACATATTTTTTCGAACATTCAAGAAACATGTTTAGTGAGTATAAAAACTGACATATTTAATTTACATGGATTTAAAACTTTGTTTGTATTTACATGTATAGACGAAATTTTATTAGAAAAGAGTTTTTTATCAGAACTTAACGAAACTATTAAAAGTATTCAATATCTAAAACAATCCAAAAAGGACTCCAATGGTATAACTAAAAAAGAGCTGATATATTGGATATTCTTTATCATGATTTCGATTTCTCCAAGTCAAGTTTTATTAAAAAAAATAGTTTTAAGGGAACACATTTAAATTATATTCTTTTTTTAAAAGATTCATGGCTATTCCTGTTCTCACTTTCACCATTCACCCTATTTTTGAAAGCATAATTACAACAATATAATATAAAATAAAATTTCGAAAATTATATAATTAAGGTTAAACAAATTACGTGTAAACATTTCTAATAAGAAATTCTGAGAAAATTAGATACCATTGTTGTAATTGTGCTTTCAAATATAAGGTGAATGGTGAAAGTGAGAACAGGAATAACCCTGATTATTTCAGAAGTTTTCAATAAAACCCTAAAAAAAACTCACATGTGTATGCAAAAAGTATCTCAAATACCATATTTGCTATTATTTTTTGGTTGAATTGTTATGTTTTGTTTTTTAATGTATTTGTACACAAAATTCGTAGTTGTATTTTCAATTTAAAATTAAAATAGAAATTATTCGGTTAATCGAGTAATTTTAAATTAACCGATTATTAACCGAATAATTCTAAACCACGATTAATTATTTGCTCGATTAACCGATTAAACCAGAAACCCGATTAATTGAATACCCTAGTACGTACCCTGCCAGTATTTGGATGAGTACCTATTTGCGACAAATGTGACTACTGCGGTAAAAGGATGATTTCAGTAAATTTTGCAACAACAAAATACATCAATATCGTACATTGATCTTCGGTTTGTTACTTCTTCATTACTACCAGAAGTTGCTAGAAGCTCTTGTAAATTATGTGTGTGAAGATAAATATGCCCAGTTAAATACGTTTTTGAAAAAATATCGCATGCGATAAAAATGTACTCGAAATATAAAAAATAGTCATATTTGCTTAAAATTTCGCATAAATAAGTTTGCTGAGTGATGTGGACAAAAATATAAAATTCTTTGAAATCGGATGGAAAACAAAAAAATGGCACGTGTTTAAAAATTTTACATGTCGAAGGTGCCCTACTTTGAGCCCCCATAGCGCCGGCCCTGGTTTATTTGTAGGGCCCATTTTAATAACTTAAACTCGAATACTCCTTGGTTACGCCCAATTCAATTCATTTTATCCCGATCGGACCAGCCGTTTAGAAATGCCAGATTTATTTCCAAAAAATTTCGATTCTGCCCCACTGTGCATTTGCGGCTTGAAACCAAATTTTATTATTTTTATTAATTACAATAAACTGTTACCATAATTTTAAAATACAAATATTTATGAGGTTAATGTTAGTTTTAACAATTGTATTTATTAAATTTGTCATTTGTACTATATTCTTTTACAAAAATACATAAAATATGTCTGTTTGTCTTCACTTGTAAGAAAGTAGAGATATTTCCATACCTGCGATTTAATCACCGTGATTGAAAAATCACTTTTTCAACATACTGTTAAATGTCGTTCTTTTATATTTCTAACAACTTTTACTGAATATGTATAGCAAGTAACCGATATTTTTAATGATGTTCGCTCACACTTTTGTACATATGTACTGTTATTTGCCTGCATATGTTTTTATTAACAGGCGTTTTTAAATCAGCAATTACATATTAGTTTTTGGTTAACATAAGAGTAGATTTAAAAGTGAATATACATATGTACGTATAATATTTACATAATGTATTCTACTTAACATTGTTGTTATTTTGCATAACATCGAGAAAACGTGATCACAGTCACTGTTTAAAACAACAGTGATTTATAAATCACGTTCACTTAGAACGCCGCTACGTTCTTCAAAAATCACGAGATTGCTCATCTCTACTAGACAGTGCGCTGCATGTTGGTGCATGTTGGTGCATGTGTTAATGCAAAAGTGTGTACATACATATGTACTCAGTTTTTCGAACTGTTACTTGCATGTGTAAACGCTTGGTTACAGAAATTCTAACTTTTTATTTATACAGTTAGTTAAATATGTATGTAATTGCAAAACCGCAAAATGTTTGCAATTATTTAAAATTTTCCGAGAATACCCGAACCCCAAACCCTAGTGTGTACGTAATAGATCTTCTTAGTTAATATGAATGTGTGTTTATTTATAATAAATGAAATACAATTATGTTAATAACGCATTATAACTATTACTACATGTTTCGATGTCAATTGTGTTTTAAAGGGTATTCATACTCGTTTAAATGCATGCATCATGTACATTGTACATGTCGTCTTACGTACACCACGCGAAATAATTCATTGTACATACATACAATATTAGCAGAATTCCAAATCAAATACCTACTTATTGAAAGCGAAAATTACAGAGAGAGAGAGTAAAAAGATTAAAATCGATTTTGATTTAGTGCGTAATATTCATCTAATAGCCCACATTATTGATCCTTATGAAATTCTAAGTCGATTTCGCTGTGTCGATCTGTCTGTCTGGCAATGTTAAGCGTGTTTGGTATTGTAAATCAGCAGCGGTTGAGTGGAAAAACATATATCTGGATCAATATGTGAAACAACCTCGAAATATATATGTATATAACTGTTGATGTTTCTTTTTAAAATTTTTAAGAAAAAAACAACAATAACCACAGAAACTTTGTTGCAGTCTAACGATATTTATATGGGTGATTTCACGTCAAGTGAACCAACTTTTAAAAAACTGAGGGGGTCAAATTTTGGCCAAACATGTGATTTTTCTCATCCATGTAACTTATTACCTATTGCTCTTAGCAAAATGTGTTCCAAATAGTTTAGATAGCTATTTCTTCAAAATGGACCATTTTTGAAAAAAAGTCAACAAAGTTTTTGATTTTGCAAAAAAAGTCAAAAATTGCATGTTTTGAGTTATAAAACATTTTTTTTGATAGATATCCCACTCGCATCCCACTAAGCGACCAAATAGGTCTTCAAGGAAAATATCTAAGCTTTATTTGAAGAAAAAAAGGGCCCATTTTGAAAAAAAAGTTAAAAAAGGTTTTGATTTCGGAAAAAAAATATTACAAATTTTTTAATTTTTTTTTTGCTCAAAAGAAAGCTTGGATATTTTCCTTTCAGACCTATTTGGTGGCTTAGTGGTATGCGAGTGGGATATCTTTCAAAATAAATGTTTTGTAACTCAAAACATGCAATTTTTCACTTTTTTTTTTTTTTTTTTCAAAATCGAACTTTTTTTTTCCAAAATGACCCTTTTTAAAATTTTTTTTTTTGCTCAAAAGAAAGCTTTGGTCAAGTCCTTTAAGATCTATTTGGTCGCTTAGTGGGATGCGAGTGTGATATATAGCAAAATAAATGTTTTGTAACTCGAGATATACAATTTTTTTATCAAAAGGGGCCCTTTTTTTAATTTTTTTTTTTGCTCAAAAGAAACCTTAGGTCTATTCCTTTAAGAGCTTTTTGTTCTCGATCGGAAGACATCGATTTTAAAAGTTGGTTCACTTGACGTGAAATCCCCCATATACATATGTATATGATTTATATACTTGCCACATTGTTCTACAAATTTTTACAATTAATGTCAATAAAATGTAATGTATACTTATAATTATTTCGTTTGGTGTATAGGGTATTTCCGAAAAACTAAATACATGCATTGACAATTATCATTGTAATTGCTGACATGCAAATAAATACTTGTGAAATATCTATACATGCAAACCGAAACAAAACAACAATAAATTCTTAAAATACACCTCTTTTTTGAACAAAATAAAAAAATAAAAAAAAAAAAATATTAAAAAGGGTTCAATTCGATATAATAGAGAGGAAATAAACTTTCGCCACTTAACCCTCTTGTGTCCATGAAATTATTACACTACGAAAAATTCAATAAATATGTACACTCAGGTCTCGTTTTATGCGGATTCAAATTTATGCGGTTTTTAAATTAACGATTTTTTTTAGGAATTTTAACAGATTTTAAAATTTTAGATGTTTTTTTTTTAAATTCTAGTGATGAAAATGACATTTTCACAATATGATGGTATGATTATATCATCTAGTGATGAAAGTGACGTTGAACCAATTCCTAAACTATGCCGACAATTATTTAGTCATTCAGATTGATCATACATATTTACAGAATTTCCTTAAAAAATGTTTTGGCTTATTTTTTTGATCATTTTCTGTTTTTTCTGTTTCTAATGAATTAATATTATATTTTTGTTTAGTTTTTTAAAAGGGTTTTTGTTTTTACTGTTTATGTAAATGAAATAAATATATTTTTATTGATTTTTTTATGCGATTTTGCTTTGGATTTTTAATTAAAATTTGAATTTATGCGGTTTTTCAGAATTTTGGAACGAATCATTAGTTTTTATATGAAGCTAGAGCATCGTTTTATGCGAATTCAATTTATGCGATTTTTTTTGGAACGCATCTATCGCATAAAACGAGACCTGAGTGTACATACATATATTTGAAAAATAATCATTTTCAATTTGTTTGCTGTTTTCTCAAGCATTTTTATTATAGATGCTAATCCCGATCCCGGTATACACCTAATGTAGGTACACCTAATACAAAACTACTAACGCTATCTCGATACCAAAATTTATTTATTTATTTGTTGATAATAACTTCAAAAATATAGGGGGTAAGATTTTATCGTAAGTCAATGTTTATATTTTACAGTAAACAAATTTTATCGTAAGAGACACACAGTGGTATAGACAAAAAAGAAGGAAATAATTCTGCAACTTCTAAATGGTTAGATTGGTTTGAATGAAACATGCGCAACGAAGAAGTGTTGTCGAGTTTAAGTTTTGAACGTGGACCTCATGCGCCCACCAGGGGCGCGACCAAGGGCCCTCAAAGTAGGACACCTCGGGTATATTACATTTTTAAAACGATATTATTTTTTGGTTTGAGTTCCGATTTCAAAAAAATTTCACATATAGAATCTGTTCATCGAGCACTACAAAACACATAGTAGCTATCAATTATCTCTTATATGAATTAAATTTTCAACATTTTTACCCACCCTACCGATCCCCGATTTTCTCCAGTTTTCCTTTATTTTACTAAAAACACATGTATGGCGATTTTTCGCAAATTTTTTGGGAAAAATAACTTTTTTTCTTTTTAAGTTATCGCAAAAAATTTCTAAGAGGATGTACAAGGAATTTCTACTTTCTGAAAGCTAAGTTTTCATAAAATATTTTAAAGGAAAACAAATTTCCAGAGACCTTTCAAAAAACACCTATTTTTTATGTAAAATAAAACTTTAGGGCAAAAATTCTCAAATCGCATATTCGATATCAAAATATAGTAATCGATGTTTCTAATTATTTTGTAAAGGGTCCCGATAACCCCGACCCTGTTATGGATAGTATAACCAAAAAACTAAAAATTCGCATTTTTGGAATTTGCGGGATTGCTGATAATAAATTTCAAAATTCGTTTTTATTTTTCCATTTTAAATAGAAAAATCTACATAACTGTGAAACATTAAGAACTATTTATAAATAAAAATTTAATTTCAATTCGAAAAATGTTTATCTATGCAAAAATTCAATAAAAAACATTTTTTGTCATATTTTTCAATAAAGTTATAAATATTTTTGAAAAATAGACAAATAGCTTGAAAGAAATTATATTATAGTATATCGCATCATAACATTTTTAATTCTATATATAAATTTCAAAAAAAGCCTTATCCTGTAAAATTTGTGTTTTGTCGCTTACGATAATTTGGCGCTAAGGGCTCGATGTGTACATATTTATTTATCAAATTAAACAATTTCCACCCTGAGTGACAACTTAATATACTATGTATGTTAAATTTTGTATGGAGATTTTATAAATTTAAAAATGTATGATTATGGGCCTAATATTTTACCTGATTTGCGAAAACACCATTCAGGTCTGTCCACAATAACACCAATGTAATATTTTCCCGAATTTCAGATCCTCGTAGTATTTTCTCTAAGAAACAACTGAGTAGACCGTTTATTGTGTTAACCATCCTTTCCTTCAGAGCTTTAATTTGTGGATGTTAAGGAAAGGGTTAAAGTTTTCCGATATTTCCTATAGACTTTGTTTCCTTTTCTAAGTAAATACATACTCACTCGTATATTGAAAAACCATTATAGAAATCGTTATTATTAGAATCGCTTATTAAATTTCGCTCGGTGTGTATGTATGTAATTGGCATGCCTACATAAATGACAATAGACTTATAATTTTATGCTCGGTTACACTGTGATCTCTGTTTTTTTATTTTTTTATTTTTATTTTTCTCCCCAAACTAGAAACTGTTTGTGTAAACTCTTTAAATAACATTTTAATTTGATTCGTTACATTAGGCCAGATTTAATAATGCATTACATTACGACGAATTTAATTTAAATAAAGGCAATTAAGTTGAAATTGTTTTTTTATCGTTGTTGCAAATTATTTCTTGCTTTCAATTTTAATTTCAGGGCAATTTTCTTGAATTTAAAACTAATGCTGAAAGAGAAATTTATAAATTGTATACTACTATAAACTTAACGAATAAACTCTACAGAGTTTTAAAGTTAAACTTACATATTTATAAAAAAAATAAAAAAAACTTGCTAAATACAAACTACTATATTCAGTTTAATGACTTTGTGAGGTATAGCTAGCTGTTTGTGACATTATACAATATTATATTTTAGTTTAGTTTATCATACAAAATTTCTTACGCCATAATTAATCTTTGTGCCGCCGGTCTGTCTCTCTTTCAGAACATTTATACTGATGACAGCTCACCAATGTCCACATCTGATGTTGAAAGTTTTACAGGCAAAATCGTTTGTAACATCGATGGCAGCTCATATATAATCGATGCAGAAAACGCAACATTATCGAGTTTAAACGATAATTCTTTAAGTGGTAAGTAATGTTAAATCTGGCTTAAAAAATACGAAATAACAATTATTAATTTTGACTCCCTTTTCTTGTTTTGCTGTTTGTTTTTCATTTTCATTTTAATTTATTTTTTTATTATTTGTTAATTTTACTAGTGTAGAGGCATTCGCATTAACTTGTTTAAATCTATAATCGATTAATCCACGAATTTATGACAAATAAGTGAGTAAAAACTTTTGATTACGCATACTGTAGATTATTCGAGTAATGTATAGACGATTAATCGAGTCAAGTAAATAAATAAATTTAATCGGATTTCAGTTCAAATTTAAACATTGACAATGTGTGTTCAATATTCATTCTAAGGTCTCTGATACACGGTTGTCATATCTTACAAAGTTGTCAGTAAAAAGTTCAATAAATGGTTAACAACCATATGGGCAATTCCATATCATCGTACGTGACATTTGTTCGCCTGGAATAGATTTGGCAAAAATAAGAGTATCTGAAAAATAATTTGGTCTATGTTAAATTCAGAGGGTACTATATTTTAAAATAATAAAAAGTTCTTTCGAAACATTGTTGTCCAAAATATCGAGCGAATTAAGGGTAGAAATATGCGAAAATATTAGAATCGAGAGAGACGTAATTTTTTGTTTTAATTTCTTACACTAAACGAAATATTTTGCTTTTACAATCCGTCATATTTAAATAAAAACAATCTTTGTATGATTTTACATATAATAAATAAAATTTAATATCGTACGTGACAGATTTATCTCTTATAATAAAACAATATACTATATTCTGTAAATATATGTACACAAAAATTAAAAAATTTAATAGAAAATATACATTCGGTTTCAATAAACAATTTGACAAAAGCAAACAAACAATCAGAGTCAAATTTATTTCATACTACAAGCTAATTGGCAGCCTAGTTTTCGCCGCAATTTTTGCCTAAAACATTAAAAAATTAAATCATCTTGAAAAAAAGTTTCAAGGGTTTTTGTTTTTTAAGTCGTGGTAGCGATTCTCGTGGAATTGCCCATATGTTTCAACATAAGTTCTCAGGTTGTGTTAACGATTTTCTGAGCATTTTTCTGACAATCTGAAAACCGTGTACACGTAGCTTAAGACCTAAGTCGACACTGTTTTTTTTCATTATCCGATTTGTTTAAGATTTCCCCGTTGTACTTTTATATTCAGCCCAATTTTCAGTCCAAAAAATTCCCCGGGAGTTTTTTTCTCTTTTCTCATTTTTCCTCGTTTCTGATTAAGTATAACACTAAAAAATGACAATTACGTTCTGTTTGAAATAATCCATAAAATTTACAAAACTTAAAAATTAGTTGAAAAAGTTGAATTTTTAACTGCTTTAGATTCTAATAAACTTTATTCCGGAAAACAAAAGTTAGTATTTGGATTGACCTCTTACATTGTTTTAGAGTCGTTTGCTTTTAATTCAAATAATTTGGTAGCTTGTGGACCACTGTAGATATCTTCTTGTTAGAAAGATAATTATATGCAGAATAACATTTATCCGATAAATTTCCAGCTATGTGTTCCAATAACTTTTATCGGTGCTACGAGTTTTTAAATTTTTTTTTAGACAAATCCAATTTGTTCTTTCGAAATGGACAAGGTTGAAAGAGTGAGGACCAATGCGTTCCCTTAAACGAGCCAATTTGTATTTCATATGCATTTACGTTATGTTTTCTTTTATGAGCGTATGTCATTCATATATGATAATAAATAATGTATTACAATATTTTAAAATATTTCTATACAAAATTTCAATGAAAATAATGTAAAACTTTGACATTTTTTTTAAATTATTTTATTAGAATTATGTATATAAATATTTTAATCATAGGTAATCCCGTCAAAAGTTTCATCCAAAATAGTACTTTGAATGTTTTTCCAAACGCACAATGGGTCTTTAGATTTACCAAAATTCATATCTTTATATTTCTCTTTTCATTAAAAAAAACTCGCGTTGTTATTCATGGTTTTCATGTATTTATATGTCTTTAAGTGGATTTTTATTGATTGAAAAAAATTCACAAATTCACAAAACATTTTATTAGAAAATGCCTTCATAACTAAATAAATAAAAAAAAAATTAATAAAAAAGTTGTATAGTTTGTGAAATTTTCCAAATTTTGGAAAGTTTTATTATTATATTCTAATTTAATGTTAATTTACCAAGAGAAATGAACCTTTGTCTGTCGGTTGGGTTGTTTTAATTTTCATTTGATGAAATTTTTATAATTTCCCATTATGTTAACGTCTAAGATGCGTTAAAAAAAGTGTATGTTTTAATTGTTTGTTGTAATGTAGCTGATAGTTATTAAAGTAAATTAACAACATTCGTTTAGTTGCAGCTATTTCTGTTACCAATGAAAAAACTTCAACTTCAATATTGCAAACAACGAAAACATCATCATCAAAATCTAGTGTAAATTTAAATATAAACACTCCACAAACCACAACAACATTATCATCTGCAGCTGCAACAACAACAACAACAGATGCGTCAACAGCAGCAGCAGCAAAGAGTTTTTGTTTATCGAGTAAAGAGGACCAGGAACAGGCGCAAAAGCAGCTGCAACAAGCGATAAATCCGAAGATTCATACATTTCGTGTTGTGAGCGCAAATGATGCCAACATACAATTGCGACAGGAAAATAATCTATTCAAAATACAAAAGCCCATTTTAATGTGTTTTATTTGTAAACTTTCATTTGGCATTACCAAATCATTTAGTTTGCATGCAAACACCGAACACGGCCTAGATTTGCAAGACTTGGAAAAACACTTGTTAATGCAACGTGAATACTCGAGTGCCATTATACAAAGAAACATGGATGAGAATCCTCAAATATCGTTTTTGGAACCTGTAGATGTCGATGCGCCTCCACGCATGATTGCATTGGGAACGGCCGACGAAGAATTCAGTGGCATGGAAGCGCAGCTGGACAATGACACAACGAATAACGAACAACAGCAAACTGGAGCTACATCAGCCGTAGCTATCGGTAACGTCGGCACTTCCATCTCAAACACCTCCTCTTTGTCATCAACGTCTGCAACCTCTAGCTCTTCATCGTCACCTTCCTCTTCACCTTTGTCTCCCTGCTGTACGATCAACAGCACTATTACCACCAGCACAACAACTACAATAGCTACAATGAGTGATATACAACAAGTTGCTTCAGCTTCACCGCATGATGACGAACAACTGTCTCCGTGTACGTATGAGAGTACAATGTCAACATTATTAAAATCTCAAGCATCCACATCAACCACTACTACCACTACTTTAGGTTCCTTAAATTTAGATAAATCAAAGACTAACAACTATAATATTAGTGATTTAGCAACAGATAATTTAACCACCTCTCCTACTACTACAACTACTACTACTACTACGACAATGGCCACCTCCACTTCCTCTTCCCTAGCAAAAACATTATCTTTATCATCGACCACGGCAGGGGCAGTGGCAGCAGCAACAACAACAACAACATCACCACCAGCACCAGCACCAACTTCATCATTAGCCCGGACAAGTGAGGTAGATTTTTCGGCGTCTACCGGAAATTTAGCAACAGATGCTATTAGTACTGATAGTTTAGTTAATATTAATAAGTATAATAATGATAATTCCAACAACGATTTCATTGAACCTCAAACACAAGACATCACAAACACTTCGCACTCATCAAATCTAAGTCCAAAATCGCTTCATCTGACTCCTCATCAAGTCTCCACAAGTCTCAACACTAGCATAATGAGTGATTTCTTGCAACAGCATTTACAACGACTCTCAGCTGGTAGAGCAACGGCTGACGAAGATTCTCAACATAAAAACCTCGAAAATGATAACATGAGCTGGTCTCAACCAACGGCGAATACGTTTCCATTACCTGCAACAGCCTCAAATGCCTCAGTCGCTCAAATAAGTTCCTTACACGCCTCATTGGCCGCTTTAAATTCTGAACAAAATACTAGTAGTGTTAAGTTAATTAGTAAGTTCCTCCAACATCAACTAGTTGCTGCACAGCAACAACAACAACAACAGCAGCATCAAAACCAACTCACCTCTCATTCATTAAATCACGCCGAAGCGTATCTAAATCCAATATCAACCGCAGCCACGCCTAGCACCTCTGCCATGCTTAACATCTGTCCAGAGCATCCCGAATTCAAGGGTATCGACTGCAAGACGTGTGAAATGTTAGAAGCTCATCAAACCTATAAATCATCGCCACAAGTAACACCTCAACGTTCGCCCACAAACTCTGGTATTGCAGCAGCTGCTGCGGCCGCTGCAGCCGCAGCCGGCCTTGGTCTGCTATCGGCTGCCAATCAACTTTCCATGTCACCAAATCACTCGCTAAATACCAACAATTTTCCACCGGGTCTTAATGTGTCCCTCAACACGCCGCCTCTCAATAATCCCGGAAGTGCGGCCAGTTTTACCATTGGCGCCTGTTCAGATCATATCAACGGTCGTCCGTTAGGTGTCGAGTGTGCTCGGTAAGTTTTAAGAATTTCTATTGTATTTCAATTTTGTTTTGGACTATCATTTATAGCAAAGTATTTAATATTTATGTATTTGCAAAATAAATGGTTCAACTAATTCAATTTAATGAATAGGTTTAGTATTTGTCCCAAATGTCCCAAAACACAATTATTATAGCGCACAAATATAGTCCTCGACTGCCAGCAAACACAACGTCAAATGTTTGACAAGTGGTGACATCGTTCTTATCTCAAATCTTTAAGAACATTTGAAAAAAACACCCTCAAATTGTTGATAATGCTAGTATTTTTCAATACTATCTAGTAGGGGGTCAGGCGGCATGTATTGCTTTTGTATTGGGACATGTATTCGATACATATGGAATTCCATGTGTATGTCAAAATTTACGTTATACATACGATTCATAATTGCATGTGACATAACCTCTATTAGTTTATATGTTTGTTGTTTTTAACAATATATTTATCTAAAACATTTTTAAATAACAATAAATATACTTAATGCAATGAAACTTATTTTGTTATGATTTTTCTTTACTCTTTTTTGTTTTGTTTTTTTTTTATTTTGCACTCACACAGTGTTGTATTTCAAAATACAACACTGTTTTACACACGAAAATAGAACATACTCTAATTTCAAAAATGTCACGAGTAATACACATGTATTTTACATACACAAAGTTTCATATGGATCACACGGTATGTATATGTTTACATGTGGAAAAATGTCCCAATACATGGCACAAAACACAAGCAATACATGCCGTCGACCCCCCTTTAAGTATTCTCAAACGATTACATTTGGTAGGGCTCTAGCAAGAAATATTTTCTAAAGTCACTTATTCTGATATAATTGCCTATCACCAATGGTAAAGAAAGAAGTTTTTTTTATTTTCGTAATGAAGAAACGGATGAACTCAAACATTAAAACCACGCTTGATTTTTAACACCCTGCCTATACTTGACAGATATTTATTAAAATAATTAATGACGTTTGTTGTCCACACAAAGTTGTCTGAGCAAAAGCACTAACAATTTTGTCACAACGAAGCAATAATACGAATAAATGGAGACTATACCATTTTGATGTTAATCATGACAAAAATTTATCAGGTATAGACATAGGGTAAGGATCGTCAAGCAGATCGAAATAGACCAATGAAATTAAACATCCAAATAAACAAATTTCGGAATGTATGATCTAAATAAGGTATTGGAGGTCAAAGCCCATAAACAGCTTTCAAGTTATAATGCATTCAGTTTTCATTATAATGTATTTTTAAAACCTCAATATGTTCGATGGAAATTTTGTAATCGGATTACAGTTTGTAATTATTAACGTAATTTGTTGGTACACGCAATCTAATTGATCAAAGGATTATTCCCACCGAAGTTGATTGAATCCTTGACAGTTTAACCTTAAAGGCTAAACCACCCAACTAATTTTATTTTGTTGTAGCATTGTTTGGTTTGGCTCTTTCAATATTATTTCATTTTCAATCTCATTAACAATAAGACAGTCTATTGTTTAAAATGTTGTTTTGCATGCTAAGAAAAGGCACAATGCAAAGTGCGAGCATTACAAAGGGCAACAAAATTGAAAAAATGTTGGAGGCTTTTTAAACCACTTCACAATTTTGATGTATTGTGCTTCCAGTAGTACAAAAAAGGTAAAATTTTTAAATTCTATGGATAGATTTTTTTTTAATTTTTTTTTTAAAAGTTGTATACCTACACATTTATTATCCTTTATTTTACGATATGTCCCACTGTGCAATGTCGAACACATTTAATTAAATGGTTTAGTTTTGGAAAAATGGTATAGAAAGTTGGTAAATGTAAACATTACTTGCAAACTATTGAATATTTAGTGCATTTGAGTAAAATTCTGTGCAAAAAAAAGTTATTTCAAAACTTCTTAATTAAGCGGTTTCATTTCTACGGTTGTATATGTTCGTATGTATAGTTTCGTATTGTGATTGGGAACCATGTTAAAAACATGTAATACCGTTTTAAAGTACATGATAACATGTACATTGTTGCAAGAACTTTTCTTTTTTTGTTGTGGCTTAGAAAAATCCCGATGGGATTTGAAATTACATTTCATTTTCTTACCCTCAACCTCAACCCTTCTTTTACGATATGCTGAAGAACATACAATAATTTTTATTTTTATATTGGTCTTTTGTCTTCCTTCAAACAAGTATTGCCTGCATTCATTATAATAAACAATTTCGAAATGGAACACAAAAAAGGGGTTTCCTTTGATTGCCCCAGCATAGCATAATGGTTTCTATTGATAAATTCATTCGTGCGTTAATCAAAGGTTTAATTAATGTTTGAACACAAACTTGTTCAAGTGTTTTAAAGAAATTTGCTCGATGAAATTTTAGCAATATTACAATAACAGAAAAAAATGCTTAATAAACGAAATAAAAGAGAACTGGATTGAGTTGAGCAAAAATCCAAAACAAACCTAAACTATGAAATAAATATAAACAAATAAGAGCGTTACATTCGGCTATGCCGAATCATATATACCTACCACCAATATAATACCGACACCGGTTGTTGTTTTGTATATAAACATTTATCTGGTGCAACCGGTTTGGTCAGTTTTGTATTATCTATTATTAGAAATAAGTTTCCCGCCCCGGCTTCGCCCGGTAGCTTTTACTAATGTTAGTTCTTCAAGTTTCTCCAACCCACATACTCCTGCCAGTGTTTATTTATTTGCAAATAAAATATCTAAATTTGTATTGCATACTTTAGGGAGCTTTTTTATTACAGTTGACTGGACTCAAAAAAAAATTTCCTAGTTTTATCCGGAATTTTTGACTTTTTTTTTCTTTACAAACCATCTCTAGATCGTCTTAGAATTTTATAAGGACCCAGTATATAGTATGTATGTATATATATAATTTAATGGGTTTCCGGAAAATAATTTGATGTGACGGTTGGAGCGAGGACGATATGTTTTGTGTTTCCAACTGGATTTTTTTTTTGTTGTTAATTTGTTTAGCAAAAATCCGCAATAAAATACAACGAATGTGTGTATTAGAGTATCAAAAAAACCGTCAAATTTATAAAACCGGTTTTCGGTTTGAAAAAATCGGTTTCGATTATTGTTTTTTAAAAAAAAACCGATTAAGCGGTTTCGGTTTTTGTCTTAACAGGTTTATATTAATTTTTTATTTAATGGAAATTTAACATTTTTGAATTCTTTATGCAATTATTTTATATCTTACGAAATCTGCTCAATTTTCTATAAAATAAATCAATATTTTTAAAAGTGGTAGAAAATAGATTTCATTTAAACCGGTTAACCGTCTTACAAAAACCGGTTTGTCAAAAAACCGAAAAGTTAAAAAACTGAAACCGGTGGAGTTTACAAAGATGAAAAAGCCGGTTGACCGGTTTTCGGTTTTGGATACTCTAGTATGTATGTTCATATGCGAGCGTAATACTGACTGTCCATCATTTTAAAGGCAGGCGAAATTTGTGTAATTATAGTTTTAGGTGGAGGGCATTCAATATTCCACACAGCCGGATATATTGTTCTAACTTATTTTGCATAGATTCTATAGTTATTTTTTTTAAGTCTAGAGATGTTTAGCCATTCATACTTTCAAAGTGAATTGATGCGGGGTTAAATATGGCAACATCTGTCTGTTAAACAATTTATTTAAAATTCCTGAAAGGCTTCATTAATATGGTCAAGTGGATAAATTAACATTTCAAAGAACTATGCAAAATCAAATCAAACTATGTATTCAAGTGTAGTGGATGAATTGCTTAAGAACCATTTTTTATGTTGTCCCTTACCCCGAGGAAATTGTCTCGTTGCAAGATTCCTTCATGTGTATTGATTTAATACGCACGTTTTAGGATTTTAATTTAAATTGAAAAGTTTTTTTTTACCATTTTTATCCAAGATTTTCTAAACATATTTTCTAATTACTATGATATTATTATTTTTTTCTCAATTTTAGGTGCGAAATGATTTTAAACTCTGCACGTCTTAATAGCAACGTGCAAATGTCAACTCGGAATTCGTGCAAAACCCTTAAATGTCCACAATGCAATTGGCATTACAAATATCAGGAGACTTTGGAAATTCACATGCGTGAAAAACATCCAGATGGAGAATCAGCATGTGGCTATTGTTTAGCAGGTATGCAATTAAGAATCTATTTCCATATTTTCACGCACTCAATTTTGCATTAAGTCTTAAATGCGATTATTCCATTAAAGATTTATACAATAATGGGATCATCTGATTTTGCTAAAAGTCATTTAGATATTTCGTTTTTTTTTTTAAATTTTGAAAAACTAGCGATTTTAATTCATTTTACATAAAATTGATTTAAATATTTAATTAAAAAATTAAATGTTTATTTCTTTAAAATGCATATCCATACATATCTTCTAAACAGACTTGTTATTTATCTGCGACGCGTACTTTCGAGTGGTCATTTATAGCCGAACACGGTCTCAGTAGCAGTATAGCTTTCAAAAACGAAGGTTGGTGTCGCTTTATGAAGCGAAAGACGATGAATATTTAACAAAAACCTTACATTGAATGAATTTAATATGAATTTGTTTGTTTACATTTTTTAATACATACATACATACATACATACATACATACATACATACATACATACATACATACATACATACATACATACATACATACATACATACATACATACATACATACATACATACATACATACATACATACATACATACATACATACATACATACATACATACATACATACATACATACATACATACATACATACATACATACATACATACATACATACATACATACATACATACATACATACATACATACATACATACATACATACATACATACATACATACATACATACATACATACATACATACATACATACATACATACATACATACATACATACATACATACATACATACATACATACATACATACATACATACATACATACATACATACATACATACATACATACATACATACATACATACATACATACATACATACATACATACATACATACATACATACATACATACATACATACATACATACATGCGTCAGTCACATACAAATTAATAAAAACAAAAAATACAATAAAAAAACAAGTAAGAAAGCTATATTCGGCTCTGCCGAATCTTATATACCCTTCACCAAATTATACTTCAAAATACAAATTTTAAATATTTTCATTAGATAGTAATCCAGATATACACACCGTTACAAAAGTATACATACGATCGACTTATTGGGCTTTTTTGTAAACATCTATTATATAAAAATACAAGGCCTGACTCATTCATTCACTCACCACCCACTCACTGATGAGTCAGTGAATGAAAGAGTCAGGCCTTGTATTTTTAAATATATAGATTTTTAAATATATAGGTCAAAAATCGGGGTTATCCTGGTTTTTTCCTCATATCTCAGCCATTTGTGGACCGATTTTTCTGATTTTAAATAGAAAGCATGTCTAACATAATTATTGAAGATTTGGATCCCGAAGATATCTGGGATCTTCAGAAAATTGATTTCAACAGACAGACAGACAGACAGACGGACATGGCTTAATCGACTCCGCTATTTATAAGGATATACGGAATGACAAACTATATATACCCTTCTCACGAAGCTTAAGGGTATAAAAAGAATGACAAACGCAAACCGAATAAAGATTTTTATTTTTTTTTTTATTTTTAAGTTATTCGTTTTTTGACGTCATGATTTTTATCATATTTCTCGCAAATGAAACATAAGGCGCTTTTAATGACATATCTTATGAAATTATATTATGATTATAATTTGTTAATTAAAACTAATTATTTAAAAAAAATTTAAAAAAAAACATACAAATTTTTAATAATTTTTTTTTCTCCATTACCCCACTTGGGGGCATTTGGCTTCCACAAAGCTTCTCCATCTTATCCGAAATGTTGAAGTTGTTGTTTTTCGCGTATTTCCCATGTATATTGCACTGTCCTTCAATCGATTGTTATTATTGCCTTGTGTCAGTTACGTTAATCGGTTATTGATCCAGCTAAGTAGATGATTGGTCTGCTGTAGCTGGTCTAGGATAATTGTGCTGACATCTGTCGTTTCCTAGAAACAATGCCCTCTGTGTATTTGGTGTAGTGGTGGGGAACCTTGCTGATCTTTGATTCCTACCATTTTCTCCCAGGGGGTGGAGGGCTGTCTGACCTTTTCCATGATGTTATCCTCTTTTCCAGGTGGAGGAGCGTTCAGGAGGCTTCTTGGATGGATTGTTTAGAGGGAGGTTAGTTTTAAAAACTCGAAAACCATGATTTAAATTTTTCGTCCTCTGCCAGGGATCGAACCTGGGGTGCTTGGTTTTGTAGGCAAGCACTTTAACCACTACACCATGCCGCCACAGCATTAATTACAAGTTTGAATATTTTTGGAATTACACGATATTTTTAGATACGGCATTGAAAACGCCTTTCATGCTATAAATATTTCATATGTGTATTTTGCGAGAAATGTGAACAGAATCATAAAAATATTAAAAAATAAACTTTTTATCCATTGCACTATGGGTTAAACGGCTACCAAAACTGTGCTAAAGTCCAATTTTTCAAATGCAAATATTAACTAAGTCAGCTTTTTGTTTTTGGTAAATATTAAATTCCGTTTGCAGTCAAAGACATTGCATTATTAATAAATTTTGTTGAAAAGCCTGTATTGCTTTCAAAGTTTCAATTGCATGTTTAAATAATTTCGCGAGTTATAAAGAAGAAAGTGAAAATGGGGAACAATAATTTAAGTAAGTAAGGTTTTTTGTTAAAAAATGTGATAAAAATGTTTAGCTTGCTTGAAATAAAGCCACTTTTTTAACATAACCTTAAAAGTGTTGCGACTGTTGCGACGCAAACAGAAATGAATATATTGAAATGTTATAAACCGATTTTCATTTACATTCAATAGCCATTTTTAGCCGTTTTCGAACAAAACTATATTTTTTAGGTTATTGTTTGAAATTTGCCTTAACGAAAATTCAAAAAAAGAAAAATTTTATGTCGTTTTCAAACATGTAGTGGACAAAATTGAAGTTAACATATTTTCAGATGAAGTTGAGAAGCATATAACCCAAACTATGCATTTTTTATGTCCAAGAATATTAGTCTAAGACCCACCTTAATATGGTACATATAATTTTTTTTGCCCAAGGACGAAGCCTATTGAAACTGGCTGAAATCGGTTCATTATTTCACCTAGCACCCATACAAATGTCCTCCCGTAATTGGACTTTATCGGTCATAAATGTTTAATTTATATAGGTATCTACACAAATTTAGCTCCAAATAAGTTTTATATATACGGAATTCAGGTCACCTAATTTTATGATGATCGGTCCTAAATTAGTCATAGCTCCCGCTTCCGAAAATCACTTTAACGTGCATAAATCACTTAAAATTGTTGGTATACACATAAAATTCAACTCTCGTAAAGAAATTAATCACACGACCTAATTTCATGACGATCGGCCCATAATTGGTCATAACTCCCATATAACCCATTTCCGAAAATCACTCACGAATATAAATTATTGAAATTTTAAAAGAAAAATTATAAAAGCAAATGAGACTCTTACCAAAGTTTCTTTGCAATCTATTTTACTGCATATTACTGACAAATTTTTTGAGATGCAAAAAGACGCTGTAATGGAGGCGGAGTAGACAGATTTTTTAAGCTCCGAATTAATATTAAGCTGTACCTCAGATCCATTAATTTCCACATCATTTTTATATAGGCGCTTACAAAATCGGAAAAGTTCCACACTTCCACCTGAAGTAATTCACTATACCCACCAAGACGATGAAATTAATGAAAGTTAAGAGGACCTTTTTGATTTAAATTTACAAAATGAATTAGTTTTAAGCAATTACTAAAAGTTTTAGTATAATTAAAATAAATTAATGTATTAAGTTTGCATTAACGATTGCAAAAGGGTTAATTTTTGGGCGTTAGTGGATTAAATTCCATTTTTTTTAATAGAATTATTCTTACTTATGAAATTCTTTAAGGTTTTGGTTTGAATACCATGATTTTGTAGTAGTTATTAATTTTGCACAGAAAAAGTAGTCATTTAACCTATAGTGCATTGATCAGCAGCTCACCAAATATTGAAATCAGGACAAACATTTTGAGAAACGGTTTCTTATAATGAATTTTTTGGTGCCACCCTTATGTATACAATTGTATTTACATGAGCCAAACAGATGATATTTCAAATGCCGTTTCCAACAAATCCGAATATAAAGCTCTGACTGGGTTTAAAATAAATTGTAAATACATATTTAACATCTATGATGATAGACTGTCACTTTGACACTTTATTCAGTTGGGTCTTCGTCGAGTCATTAAACATAATAATGGTTTTATTCTCCCGTACCAACAAATCGTCACTTATATTATTTCCACTCGTAGTAATTATAAATGCCTAATGTGAAATATAACAGCAAATAATCCGACACCAGTGACACACTTCCACAGATGATGATGATGTTTATACAGGCACATTACTTCATCACTGATATGTATCATAATTTAAGTTGAACAAATTGAACAAATCAACAGCCGCCAACATTTGACATTTACCCCTTTATAATATTTTAAAATCAAATTGCATACTTGTAATAACAACATCATTAATATAATCACCATTTACATTATCATTGTCATCATTGTCAGCATCAACATCAGCATAAATAATTTCCTTCATTAGTGTTTTGGGTGTATATGCCCACAAAATATTAATGATAATTCCACAATAGAAATTGTTTAAACATGCAAATATGTTTTCTATTCAGTGAGTTCAATCTTCCTACATATAGATACATTCATATGTACTACCGGGACAATCGTACATTTATTTTGGGTTTTTTTTTTATTTAAAAACTACAATATGTAAATGTATTCTCTCCGTATAATCTGAATTATTTTTAATTATTTGTGTTAATTTAAATATTCATGGATGTAACGAAAAGCCAGGAGGGCAGGCACAGATGTGAGGCGCGTCGCACAAGCACGTTTTTACACACTACAACCATAAAAAAGGGTGCAAAATGCAAATTTGTACATATTATCCCTTTTTGAATTTAAACACATTTTTAGCTGCTGATTGGGCTGATGAATACGTAATTAAATGGATTATTTTTTTTTTTAGTGTATTACGGGGCAAATTTTTGACAGTACGTCGTTCTTGATAAATGAGTTCCTTCGCAATCAAGTCATTCCAAAACATTAAGATTTATATGAAAATTTATCATAACTTTATTAAGACATTTTCAGCTTAAAATAATATTTCCCACAAATCATTTGTTGAACATGCATATGAACTTTTTAGTTGAAAATAACCAAAACAAATTCTTCTTTCGTAAAATAAAAATGTAACTATTTTACAATCACATTTTCTAAAAAAAAATACAGGGCAACCAAAAAATATGCACTTAAAAATATTTGGGTTTGGTTTGATTTCAGAGTTTCAATTAAAATTGGTTTTTACAGAATTATATTTCGATTTAAGTTTGATTCAATTCATTTTATTATTGCAATAAATTACTATGTGTTTACTTAAGTTTTCAAACTATCTTAATCAATAGATCAATTAAATTTTTAGGCAGTTTAAAATCAAACTTCTTTTTTTGGTAATTAAATTAAATTTTAAAATTCTTTTTTATAATTTGAATTATGTTTCAAAAACTCGATGGAGAACGTATGCCATTTTTTGGTAAAAAAATTGCAATATATTTTGGAGCATTCAACATCTAAATAAATTCGGTTTTCAAAATTTGTTGGAAATAAATCTGTCATTTCTAAACGACTGGTCCGATCGGTATAAAATTTGACGTGTTACTAAAAGAGCCCTATATATGCTCCAGGGTACACAGAAAGAATTTAATTTCTGATTCAATCAAGAAATTTGCTCAATCAGACAAAATTTTGTTTGAATTAGGACCTATCACAAAATTTGTAAATTCAACAAGAAATTTTGCAAAAATTTAATTGAAAAAAAAAAACAATATTTTTTCACTTATAAAAAGTATGATATTAAATAAAAAAGTTGTTTGAATTTACAACACAATTTCAAAATTTGTTTAAAACAGTAAAATTTTTGTCAGGTCCAAAAAAATTATTTTTAAGCTAAATTGGTATAGAACCAATAAACAAATTTTTAAAAATAATAATATCACAAAAACAAAATAATAAAGAAAACAAAAATAGGAAAATAAAGAAAAAAACTACAAATAAGGAAAGAAAAAGCTAAGTAAAGAAAATAATAATAAATAAACATCTAAAACAATGTTTAATGTTTTTAGATGTTTATCATACATCATACAATTTTTGCAAAGTCTTTGACAAAAACAAAACTACTTATTTAAAAAATATTTTTAACCAAATGAGAATTATATCAACTCATGTTAAAAACACACATGCAAACGAAATTACCGAATGAGAGTAATATGCACATTAGAGTGACAATCAGTTGTATGGAAAAAAAATTTTGTTAAAATTTTGAAGAGTGCCGGGTGGAATATTGTGACACTAGGCCTAAATGTTAAGTGCTGAAAATTTGAGCCAAATTGGGCAACGATTTCTGGACGCGCATCGAGGTCAAAGTTCAGATATATGCAAAATTTTACTGTTAATATGGAATAAATAGGTGAAACTCGTTAACTTTCTGCATTGTTTTCTAGAAATATGTAGATTTATTTATATTAATGAATATTACACTAAAAAAAATTTTTGGAATTTTGGAACAGGGTTAACCCTGTTTCTCCTTTGGTTCAAAATGACCCAAAAACTGTATTATCGCCAAAATTAGAGAAAAATGCAAATTTTTCAGATTTTGAAAAAAATTTTGCTACTAAATAAATACTTTTGCAATTGCATGCAAAAGAATCGAAATGTGTACGTAATTATTGTTGTAATGAGATATAAATGACAAAATTTGGTTAAAAAATTTTAAAGTTAGTACAAATTCGCCAGACCATTAACGTGTTTCAGCCACTTGAACAAACAATTTAGGAAAAAAATTTAGATATTTCGAGAAAAATTAAAATAAAAGCTCATTTCTACTTAAAATATGTCCATATTTACTTGTATATGAGTTTTTGTCTTCGTAGGATACCGTTAACCTATTCGCAGGCATGGCCAAAAAAAAAATTTTTTTAACGGCAGTTTCAAAACTCCATTTTCAAACTTTTAAAAATTTTGTTAAACAAATTTCAGATTTTTTCGATCATCACATTGGGTAAAGCCCAAATAGAGAATAAAAATATGAAAAAATTATGTCAATACCTCTTACAGTTTTTCCGAACCTGCGATTTAAATTTTGCGTTTTTCAAGAAAAACTAATTTTTTGTCCATATTTAGGCGAATGAGTCCAATTTCCTTACTGTTATAAATTTTAAGTAAAACCTATTCATAATATTATAGTCCTTGTAATTTTAAATATGTTCTGAAAGTTTTACTAAAATCGGAAAACGATAACCTTTGAATCGTGAAGGTCAAAGGTAAAAATTTTCAAAATTTGGAATTTCTAATGAAAAGATAGCGAAATGTTATATATTTTTGGGCCGATTTTCATGAAACTTGAGGAAAATATATACTGGGGTCTACAATTTACAACAACAGTGCAAAAATGGATTTTAACCTTTAAGAGGACTTGGGGTCAAAATTGTTGTGTTTTTCGTGATTTTAAAAGTTGAGTGTAATTTGGACCCCAAGTGCTGCTAAGGGTTAATTTCCATTTTTGTGCTGTTATTTTAAATTCTGGACTTTATTTTATATTTTTCTTAAGTTGCATTAAAATCGGCCCAAAAATATATAACATTTCGCTATCTTTTCATTTTTTTAAAAAATAATTATTAAACATGGCTAGAAGATTTCAAAAATATAACATGTGTCTGTCTATATGTTATATTTTTGAAATCGGAACAAAAACAAAGATGTAGAATCGTTTTAAAAATTTAACATCCCCGAGGTGGTGTACTAATTTGGGGACCCCTGGTCGTGCCCATGGTGGGCCCATAAGGCCAAATTCACAATACTTAAACTCGACAACACTTTCTCTTTGCATATGTTAAATTTAATTCAAATCTAACCGTTTAGAAGTTACAGATTAATTTCCCTTTTTTCAATACTACTGTGCGTTGCGTTTTTTATGCTCGGTAATGTACTTTAATTTTTCTTCTGAGTAGCAAGTAGCTAAAATTTAATTTTTTTTAATTTGAATTTTTTAGTTTAAATTTCATTCTGTACAATAAATATTTTCGAAAAAATTCTAAATCTTTATTATGGTGTCTTTAAGAAAGAAAGTTTCTTGTTACCATTAACATAAATAAAACATTTAAGAAATTAAATTTTTACAATAGTTTTCGATATTTCGAATATTTGGTTTTTAATTTTTTTAAAACATTTGAAATTGTTGCACAAAATACATAACATTGAAAATTAAGATTCGAACAAAAATCGGTAGTTCGAATATTTGATTTTGAAGTTTTGAGGTCAGATTTAAATAAAAAAAAAATTGGAATTAGTTTTTATTTCCGATGAAATATGTTGCAATATGAAAATATTTGAAATTCGAAATTAAAAAAAAAAAATTTAAACTAACAAACATAAAAGTTGTTTAATTTTTGAAAATGTTTGAAAAAGTTCGAAGTTATTAAAAAATTAATTGTTTTTCCATATTATTTAAGATTCGAAGTTAAGAAAAATGCAGATTGAGTTGATTTGTTCGAAAAAATTTTAAATGTGTTAAGTTACAAAAAAATGTATTTTAAAACCAAAAAAAAATTCGTTTTATATTGTGAAATAGTATAAAATAATTTTGTTTCTATATTCGAAAGATATTAAAAAAAAACGAAACCCTTTTTAGTCTAATAAATCTTTAATATTTTTTTATTAAATATGTATTTATAAATTGTTTTCGAAATAGATTTTTTTTCAATTTGAAAAAATGCATCTTTGTAATGGAAAAGTACTTAAAGTGTTTGTTAAATATGTATTCCATTTTTCAGTATTCAAAATATACGAATCTTAATCATTAGTACGACTAATTAGCACAGTAATACTAATTAAGCAAATGAATACGAAGAATATTTGGTGATATACACATACATATATGTACATAAAATTGTGGCGGTTTCCAACTAAAATAAAAACTTGATTAATTCTAAGCTACTGTTTCTTAAAAGTTTTGTTTTTGGTGACCTAGATAAATTGTTTTTATATATTTTTTCATATTTCTCTCAAAGGTAACATGTGAAATATTGGTATCATGTAAATGGTCTATGAAATGTGCTTTCATTGAATTAAATTATTCTTTAAGTCCAAAAATAGAGTTTAGACGTTGTGTGAAAATTTTAGATCTTACAAACAAAAAACCAAATAAAATTGGAAATACTTATGTACATAAATGCAATATTTGATTTTGTTAAACGTTATGTATATGTTTATTCGACTTCCCTTTATAGGACAACAACATCCACGATTAGCACGTGGCGAATCATATTCATGTGGCTATAAACCTTATCGCTGCGAAATTTGTAACTACTCTACCACAACCAAGGGTAATCTCTCCATACATATGCAGTCAGACAAGCATTTAAATAATATGCAAGAGTTAAATAGCTCGCAAAATATGGTGGCAGCAGCTGTGGCAGTGGCCACCGGTGGTGTGGGAAAGTTGGATACGACACCAAAGATCAATTTAGCCACAACCATGGGCAGTTTGGCTTCGCAGCAGCAACATCAGCAACAGCAACAACAACATCAGCAGCAGCAACAACAACAACAACAGCAAGTGCAACATACACACAGCAATGTTGTCAACAGTAGCAGTATTGTTGGCAATTTGTCAACGTCAAATTGCGCTAGCTCGTCGACCAGTTTACAAGCGGGCAATGGCAGCAGTGGCGGAGTGGGTGGCAACAATTCAAATAAGCCAAAGCCCTCATTTCGTTGTGATATTTGCAGTTATGAGACATCGGTGGCGCGAAATTTACGCATTCACATGACCAGTGAGAAGCACACGCACAACATGGCTGTGTTGCAAAACAACATAAAACACATTCAGGCTTTGACATTTTTACAACAACAGCAGCAGCAACAACAACAGCAAACCCAGCAACAGCTCCAACAGGGTAACAACTTTATGCCTGAAGTAGCTATGGCCGATTTGGCATACAATCAGGCTCTTATGATACAATTGTTGCACCAAAATGCAGCAGCAGCGGCCGCACAGGCTCAAACTCAAGCGCCCGGACAAAGCCCTCTACCCGGCAGTTCGCCAGCTTTATTGTCGGGCAACAAAGCTGGCATTAAACTGCAGGCCACCTCTCCACCTGCTGCAAGTGAAATATCAACCTCACCTTATTCGCCAAAATCAAATGATTTAAGCTCGTCTGATCTGACCACCGGCAATATGGAGCCTCCCATTAAGCCGGACTTGTGGCCGACCACTTTATTCAGTTGTCTGGTCTGTAGCAATTTCAACACAAACAGTCTGGATGAACTTAATCAGCACTTGGTGATCGATCGTTCACGCCAAACTACTCCTACCGCCAACTCGACGAGATCAATGTCGCCCACAGCCAGCAGCATATCTATAAATCCATGTAGCAGCTCGTCGGGCTCGACATACTTTTCCGACATTATGATCTTTCAAAATAACAATTACATTTGTCGCTTGTGTAACTACAAAACCAACCTTAAAGCCAACTATCAGTTGCACAGCAAGACGGACAAACATTTGCAGAAATTAAATTTTATCAATCACTTGCGTGAGGGAGGTTCATCCAACGAGTACAAGCTGAAATACTATCAACAGCAACAACAACAAATTGGTGCCAATACAGTGCAAATCAAATGCAACTCTTGTGATTTCTACACAAATTCCATACAAAAGTTGTCGCTGCACACGCAGCATATGAGGCATGAAACCATGATAATGATATTCCAACACTTGAATTACTTGTTGCAACAGCAGCAGCAGCAACAGACCTGTAGTAGTAGCTGTGGTGCGGATGACTCCTCTACAAACATTAACAGTGAAACGGCGCCACTAAGTCTGGTAGATGGTGGCAGTACACCAACATCATCAGCAACACCAACAACAGCAGATGCATCGTCATTATTATTATCTTCATCGTCATCATTAGCAGTAACAGCAACAGCCAAACCAGCATCAGCCATTCGCTGCAACAAATCTCTGCTCTGTCATCTGTGCAACTTTAAAGCCAATTCATTGCTTGAAATGATACAACATGTGAAGAGTATACGTCATTTGCAAGTTGAACAATTTGTTTGTTTGCAAAGACGCAGCGAACAACTGGAGACACCCAGCCTTGATGATGTATTTAAGTTGTGCAATAAATCTCAACGCAACAACGATTCAACAACACCAACAAGCTCAACCCCAACTCATACTTCTAACATAATCGATAATAAGACGTCATCGGCCTGTTTTACCAATTTTATTGAATCAGAAAATGAAGGTAAGTCTGTCTGTCTGTCTATAACTCTCAACAAAAGTAAAATTTTAATTTTTATTTAATTTTTATTTTTTGTTTACAATAATTATTTAAAAAAATTCAGTTTGTTATAAATTTAACAAGAAAAACTTCAGTAATACACTGATTTTTTAAATTAAATATCATTATGAGATGACATGTTTATGACATAACTATAACATAAGTTCAGGGGAATATTTTGTATTACGCTCAATCTACTTGACTCATATACAATTTGGAAATTTCACCTACAATGTTCTTGCATGGCAAATACATAGTTATAAGACTGCTGTACACTTTTCATTCATTATTTATAAGTTTTGTTTTAAAAAAATATTCTGTTAATTGAATAAACTGAATTTAAAATTAAAGTCGAAGAAGAAGATTTGAAATACGATAGCCACAGGTTTCAACACATTCGTTTCACCCAAAAATATGTGTATTTGTTCACTTGTTCTATGTCAAAAAGTATTGACAAATTACAATATAAATGAATTTTCCATCCCTGCCTCAGAGTTTCTTTCCTTGAGAATAGTATTTATTGAATTTTGTTACAAATAAATTTTGAGCATAAATGGCTCAAAACATTTGTAAATATTTTATTACAAATATGGAAAAAAGCAGGGTGCCAAAAACTTCAGGCGGCCACAGTTCTAGTTCCAACACATTTCAAACAATGATGCATTCATTGAGTTTCCTTAGAGACAAAACATTTTAGTTTAATACTCATGAGTTAAGAGACGCTAAAAATTTTAAATTGGTTTGGTTTGGCCTACCACAACTGGATACCAAGACAATGGGCGAAGAGTTTTTCAGCTCACATAATATAAAACCTGTAAGCGTAAAGGAATTTGAAAGAAAAATATCTAGTGTAGACGACGAGCATTATCTGATCGAGTTTGACCGTCAGCATGTATCAATGAGAGAGATTATGAAAATTTAAAATTTTATTTTTGTAATATTTATGTGTTTGGAGAAAACCGCTAAAGGACTAAAAAGGTCCCACACAATGCACCAACTGTGCTATGTATGGACAAATAGTATGATTATGATTTAGTATGTTATGCTATGTTATAACAAAAGCACTTAAGGAATGTTAATCATAGAGCTGATGACCCAAAGTGCCCCAATCGGCAAGAATATTTAGAGATCCGGCATCGAGTAACATATAAATCTAGGGCTACCAGCAAAAGACCTAATGTTTCTTATTTTAACGAAGACGAAACCCCCAAAATAATACTCGTGATTACCGCCCTTATGAAATATGTATTCTTAGTTAACAAAAGTAATAATGATTACGTTTCAAATGAAACATATTTGGAAATGTATTGCTGTCTAAATCAAAACGAGTAATGCTGAGACCATTTCAGCACAATTTATGAGTCATAGTTAACAGATGAATTGGGTCCAAAATTGTTAAATTTTGAGAAATAATTCGTTATCGCTTCGTCAAAATTACAAAAAAACAAGTCAGAGAGCTATATTCGGCTGTGCCGAATCGTATATACTATTTACCAAATTATACTTCAAAATACAAATTTTAAATATTTCTAGGTAAACAAAATTTATTTTTTTTCCAAAGTTGTTTTTTGTTCATTAGTTGGAAAACATTTTTTTCGAATAGTTATTTTAAATTTTAAATTTTTTTTTAAATTTAAAAAACAAATGTTTGTTTTTTTATTTTTTTTTTGGTGAAAAAAAAAATTTGTGTAAAAAAAGGTCTTTGAAATATCTATCATTAGATATCCATATTGTCTATATTAATGACTTAGTAATCCAGATATAGGTCAAAAATAGGTCAAACATCGAGGTTGTCCTGGTTTTTTTCCTCATATCTCAACCATTTGTGGACCGATTTTGTTGATTTTAAATAGGAAAGCATGTCTGACAGAATTATTGAAGATTTGGATGCCGAAGATATCTGGGGTCTTCAGAAAATTGATTTCAACAGACATACAGACAGATGAACATAGCTTATAGACTTAAAGATTTTAAAACTGGGTGACAAATGAAATCAGGTTATCCAGATTTTTATTTTAATAACTTAATATCTATAGTTAAAAAAGCGTTAGCTATTAATTTCGCACATATTCTTGGCAAAGAGAAATCTCTGATATTAGTAAAATGTCAATTTGTCAGAGAAATAAATACAAACGAAAATATCAAAGGTATTGGTTGGGCCATTAATTCTAAAAATCAATTAAAAATTTGATCGATTTCCGAAATTCATTCTGGTCAAAATTATGTTTGTACAAAGTTTCTTAGACTACTTTTCCTTAATAATGTGATAGTAGTCTCATTGTTTAATTATTTAGGTGTTCATTGTTGTAATACTTTAGTTAATCCACAAAACAATGTGACTAATTATTTTATGAAAAATATTAAAGAGATTAATATTTCATTAATTATTTAAATTCTGGTTTCTGTGCTATGTAAAAAAATACTTATTGTGGTGATTTTATTACAACGAACGAACCGTTAAAAATTTTCTGGAATAAAATGTTTATAAATAAAACATTTTTCAAAAGAAAACATTCTTCAATAAATATATGTGTAGTGTGACTTCTCATAAGTCGTACTTTTGGTATTAATTGATCATACAAATTCTGAAGTCTTTTTTTAAAGCTTAAAACGTGGTTAAAGATTTTTATTTTATTTAAGAAAATGTTTCGTTTTTCTTTTTGTCATCCAATTTACAATACAGAACAAAAAAAAAAACAAAAAAAAAGGAAAAGTGATTCTTCTAACAATGCGCATATTTATATGGTTCTGATAAACACACAAAAGGCAACAAAAATAGCAAGAGAATTTTGTTTTGGTCACTCGGCATGGTCGAATTTGATTCTCCACTATGTAGACAAATTTTCAATTCTTATGAGAAATTTCTGAATTTATTTGCGGTTAATTTAAAAAGCCGTTAGTTATCGATTCGAAACGTTTCATCAGATTCAGTTTTGGTGGCCCTGTGCAATTTTTAAGCTATTTAAAGAATAGCGGTATTTTAGAGACAACGGTTTTCGATTATGTCGGTAACGGCAGTCGAGCTGGAAGAGTATTTTAGGTATGATTTAGATTGTTTTCGTATGTATTGTTCTCTCGTGGATCACTCTAACCGTGGACCCAAATACCTAATTATTCAAAGAAACGGAAAGGAATAGGATGGTAGAAGAGTATTGGACATTATATATGTAATGCAAATGAAACGACAAACTTAAATAGTACACCAGTCGCCACCACCTTCATCACCTATGGCTGTGTCCGGGCATATAATAATAAAAATAAAAAATAATAAAGATCTTACATACAAACACATACATAAATTTGAAACAACGAGTAAAGCTCGTACATTCATATATTTAATTCTTTGAAATGATAATGGCATTGGCGGTAATCTTGGAAACAAAACAAAAAAAAATACGTACATACCTACATCTATATAGACATTCATACAAACTATATATGTATGTATTTATGTTTGTATGTATGAATACAGTATCCCCATAAGACCTAACAATTCAGCCACTTTAAGCAAGCCCCAGTCGCTCGCTATAAATGTAGCTTGAACAATGTATTTCAAAAATCATCATCATCATCGCCTTCACCATTGTCCTCATTGCCACGAACATGATAATTGCAAAGAAACAAAAAAGCCAAACACACACACTAAACCCTTACTTTGCCATTGCCATCATCATCATCACCATCACCATCATCGTCATTTATAAAGGACTCGAAAGTAACAAGACAATGTCATGCAAAAACATACACGGGCATTTATCCATAATTCAAGATTTACAAACGCTTGTTATTATTGAAACGAGAAAAGAGCAAAAGCTAAATCAAATTACAGGCAAAAGTATTATTCATTAAAGATTATGAATGGTTTAGCATACGACGATTGTTAAGAACAAAAAAAAATATCAACAAAAATGAAATAACATAATAATAAGATAAATCTGTTATTTTCTACAAATCAACTCGATTAAAGACAATTCGATTCGTTTCGATTCAGTCATTAATTACATCTAAAAAAAAACAACATATGACCACAATCCATCCGATTTTTACCAATTTCGGTAACACAGAATCTACTTTTGTATGGGCTGCACGCCAGGGATACATCCTATATAACAAGTAAGAGAGCTATATTCGGCTGTGCCGAATCTTATATACCCTTCATCAAATTATACATATATCAAAATACAAGTTTTAAATATTTTTATGTAAACAAAATTTATTTTTTTTAAATTTTTTAATTTTTAAAAAAATTATTTTTTTTTTTTTTTAAATTTTATAAAAAATATTTTTTTTTGGTGAAAAAAAAATTCGGTTTAAAAAATATTTTTTCCAATTTTGACCCATTGTAGGCCCAACTTACTATGGTCGTATATACGTCGTTGCAAAGATCTTTGAAATATCTATCATTAGATATCCATATTGTCTATATTAATTACTTAGTAATCCAGATAGGTAAAAAATCGAGGTTGTCCTGGTTTTTTCCTCATATCTGCCATTTGTGGACCGATTTTGCTGATTTTAAATAGGAAACTTCTCGAAAGCATGTCTGACAGAATTATTGATGGCTGCTTAATCGATTCCGCTATATATAAGGATCCAGAATATATATACTTTATAGGGTCGGAAAATTATATTGTGGAAATTACAAACGTAATGACAAACTTATATATACCCTTCTCACGAAGGTGAAGGGTATAAAAATACATAATTCCCAACTAATTAAAATGCCCAACTACATAAACATGTTTATTTTGCTTTGCCCAGCATGTTTAACGATATATCCAGTCATAACTGCGAAAAACTTTAACCCATAACACTATAGTAGTGTTATTTTGAGAAGTATCCCACTAACCCTGTTATTCAGCTTGAATTGAAAAGTGTTTATTGACAAAACAGTTTTTTACTAAATGCTTAGACATTTTACAATATATAAATAGTTCTGTATTCTGCAAAATCTTGCGTAAATTTATTACGTCGATTTTTTACCGAGGGAATATTTTTTGGGGTTAGATGAAATAATAAAGTGATCAAGATTTCGTCCTTTTTCTAATATAATGACGACATATTCCAAATAATATTAAATTGACCATAAGGTTTACATGGACAAACAGCCAACAAATAAAATGAAATGCAATATCGAATTTTCCCTAATCCAAAAGTCAACTGTAATAAAAAAGCTCCCTAAAGCATGCAGTACAAATTTAGATATTTTATTTGCAAATAAATGAGAACAGGCGTATGTTGGTTGGAGAAACTTGAAGAACTAACATTAGTAAAAGCTACCGGGCGAAGCCGGGCGGTCAACTAGTTATAAATAAGAAAATCATGTAAAAAAGCTTCAAAACTGAATTTTTTACGAGTCCAAAAATAATCGATTTTGAATCCGAAAATTGAGAAAGTGTTGAATTTGCGTATTCTTTTGGGCGAAAAACTGCTATTACTCTTTGCAGATATTTTCTACATTGGTTGATATATCTCAACAGGGATAGCTCTAAAATATAAAACGTCTAAAATCTGAGTGTACTAAAATCTCAAAATGGGCAAAAGATTTTCATATGTATTCCAAAGCATTCATATTAATCTAAAAAAAAATCTAATGAAGTATTTCATGTTATCGCTATGATTGAATAGTTCAATTAAACTTTTTATTATTGGAGTTGGCTTTGAGAAGCTGTGTTAAAAAAGGATGGGGTGTTGTTACTATAAAAAACTTCATTTGCTGATGTTCTTTATAAATTTAAATATTTCAGCAGGGATTTACTTAGGTACATATACCTATGCTACATATAATATCTGCAGTGTTCAATATTGTTAGTTGAAACGTTGGTTGGTTGCTTGGATGGATGCTTTACTTGACCCTTAAGGAAATTATTACAAATTACTCAAGAATGCAAAAATGATCATGTGTATCCAACAAATTTACAATTAGTGCCGTTGTGCACACTCGCGCGTTCACGCACTCACTCACATACACACATTTGCAAACATACATATCAAAACATTACCATCGATCGATTCAACCATGCATACATATTATTGAATAATTTTAAGCTTCGATTTTAGAGAGAACCCAAAAAAATAAATAAAAAATAATGAAGAAAACCGACAGACAAACCAAGAAGGAAAAGGTTATGGTCTCGATCATTTTGTACTACTGGTAGCATCAACGACACCACTACCACCACCACCACCATCGCCATCACTACCGCGGCTGGCTGCACTATCAAGAGTAAATTAATGTTTTCGTCTATCTAGCAATCCATCCGTCCATCCAAACTCTGCATACTACCAGAGCATACAAACGAAAAGTAACTAGTAATCATAATGGAACAATAACGTGTAGGTGCCCAGTAATAATACGAAATCGAAATGCTTGATTTTATTGCTTAAGGAAAACCAATTACATTTACAATAGCAGTTCAGGAACAGAACACAAACAACAAAAAACTGAAAAACAACGTTCAAAACTGAAAAAGGAATTAAACAAGATTTTGTTTCCATCTTTTTAAAAATATTTTTTGTCCGTTGTCATGAGGGCATAAATCACTTAAAAATGCTGTTCGTAAGTATAACTTTTTAGAAATTTGATTCAATTAAACCAACCGGTTCAGAATGCTGAATAATATTGTTTTATTACATATTTTCCACAACATGATTAAAACAAATAATAATTAAACTGAAGAGTAATTATTAAACTGCTTTACAAATATCATTGGTTTTGGAAAGACTTGCACTTGCAATAAAACATCTATATATATAAAAATGAAATGGTCCATGTATGTAATGGCATCACGTGAGAACGGCTGGAGCGATTTGGCTGATTTTTTATTCGATTCGAAATTTTCAGGAGATAGTTTGTAAAGAAAAGAAATTCAAAAATTCCGGGTAAAGCTCGGGAATTTTTTTTTTTAACTGTAATAAAAAAGCTCACTAAAGTTTTTTAGATATTTTATTTGCAAATAAATAAGAACAGGCAGGTATATGTGGGTTGGAGATACTTGAAGTACTAACATTAGTAAATGCTACCGGGCGATGCCGAGGCGGTCAACTAGTTTCTAAATAAGTTTGAAAGTCCTCAACACAAATAAGGCTAAAGTTTTAAAATTGTACGGGCAATTTTGGAAATTCTCCAACCTTATATACCAAAGGAATATCGCATGGTTATAGAAGATGAAATAGTTTAGTTTAAGTTTTGAATTTAGATCTAATGGAGAAAGGTGCCTCAAAGTGAGGTACCTGGCTATATTTATATATATATATAATTTAAATCAATACAAATTTTCTATTTTTCATATGATTTGTACTATACAGCGGACATCAAATTATACAATATATCATCAAGCCGCAATACCGAAAAAATCGTACTATTGGAAAATATTTTTTTTCTTTGTAAATATAATACGCCTTCGCATGTACATATACATATGTATGGGGACAGTAGAGTATTTATTTTATTTTTATTTTTTAAACAAGAAAAAATATATTTCAAATATTATAAAACTTTATTTATTTATTCCATAAAAATTTTAAATGCTGTGAACTACAGGATATGCGTAGTACATACATGTTATTCGTACTACTTGACGTCCACTGTGTATGGAATCTAATAGTTGAAACTTGTGTTGCAAAATGTTCTGCTTTTATTCACCGAATCCTGCGTCTCGCAATCGTATAATAAACAAAAAAAAAGCATTGATATTTTAACAAATAAAGCTTGAGTGTCTGTAATTCTCATTCACTCTAGTGTTTTATTTGTATAATATCTTTAGTTTTTTGGGAAAAGGTTTCCTGATGATCTGGCCTAAGCAACCAGTGAAATGCGCATAGGAACTAGCTTATCTCCCAACAATAAATTTCAGTGAATTTTTCAATTATTGGGAAGTCAGCATACTAATTCTTAACAAAAAAAAAATAATCATGTTAAACAATTTAACGGAACTGAATATTCAAAAAACAATTCTTGGCTAACTTCGTGTATTTTTCACAGAATTTCTGCTGATATTTTTATCTCTCAAAGATAATATATCTTAAGGATCAATCGACTCTGAAAGAGATTAAAAATGGATGCAATGCTTCATTCATTTTATATATTGGCTGGTTGTCCATGTAGACCTTAATGTTATTTGGAACATGTCGTCATTATATTAGAAAAAGTACGAAATCTTGATTATGATCACTTTATTATTTTAAGTAACCCCAAAAAATATCGCCTCGAATTAGGGCCTTTATTATTCTAAATTTCTTTCACACAATTGCTCACCACTTTCAAAAAATCTCTTTACAACTTATACATAATTGTAACTGGCGTGTGGTCTGATTTTAAAGTACATTGTAGTATATATTTGTTTTTTTTTTTGTCACGCGACAATTTTGAAAATCCCTGCAATAAAACTCGTTACACCTATGGATTATATATATTTTGTATATACTTTATGGGTACGAAATGAAAAAGTGGAAATTACAAACAGAATTGACTATATTTTTTGAATCTTTTTGGTATTAGGAGAAGATGCTGTTCCCCATTGCTGGATACCATACGACCATATTGGTTTTTTAAACACCTTATACAAGGGAACCTAAGGAGTCAGTACATTTGAATATACGTCAATTGTATATGTGTCACTATTGATTCAAAATGGTGGGTCCTTACATGGTTTTGTATGATATTGTTTGACAACTACATATATTTTCTTAAAGTAAGTGTGACGTTAACACATTTTTTAGCATTAACTTTTATTTTCCACTAGTTGACCGATCCGGCTTCGTGCGGTATCTATTTACTAATGTTAGTTCTTCATGTTTCTCAAACCAAATACACCTGCCTGTTCTTTTTTATTTCCAAATAAAATATCTAAATTTGTGCTGCATACTTTAGGGTGTTTTTATTACTGTTGACTGGACTCAAAAAAAAATGTCCGAGTTTTACCCGGAATTTTTGAATTTTTTTCTTTACAAATCATGTCCTGAAAATTTCGAATCGAATAAAAAAAAATCAGCCAAATCGCTCCAGCCGTTCTCACGTGATGACATTACATACATGGACCATTTCATTTTTATATATATAGAAGAAGATTTGTGAAGTCATTTTTCGAACACATTCCCTATTACCCATTAAGGCGATTTGTAATCTATTTTGACATTAGTTGAGACACTGATTCCTGCCAATTACATCTGAGCACATATTTTCTCCTATAAGAGATTCTATATTTCCATGACATTTTGAATAACCGCATTGGTCGAAATATCGGTAAAAATATTAACCACGGATTGATTGCACCTCTTGCTAATTTTTCAATTAAATTTTTGGTGGCAAGTGTGAACTAACATTCTATATTTTGTACTTTAGCCAATTTGTTTTCTTGTTAGGGAAACAAGTATGTACTATGGTTCTCAAATTTATGTACATATTTATTTAAATTTGACTGACAATGAATGGTAGAGAGTTTGTCGTAGAAACAGAAAATGTTTTATAGGTAATATTCATAGCTGCCAGATTTTGCGATTTTTTATTATTATTTTTTTTTTAATAGTAAAGTAGCGATTTGACAATTTTTTTCCTATTTTCTGCATTATGAAAAAATTACACCATTTTATAAAATACCTAAAGAATTTCCGCATTTTGTTGGTAAAATTGAATAGCAATACTAAGATTTTGAATTAGAATTTTTAGATTTTAAATCGAAATCTAATCAGGGTTGTCAGATTTTTTTACCTCCATAGCCAAAAGCTAAACGAAAAATCGCCAAATATCGTCAAAATAATTTTTTGGAGTTTTTTTATTGTAAAAGACATACATACTAATTTTATGTAATATAAAGTCAATTTATTTCGGTTAAAATCTAGTGCATTAGTTATTTATATAAAATTGATATCAAAAGTATACATTGTATTAGATCTGAAAATAATGTTTTTTGTTGGTATATTGAGAAAACCAAAATTGTTAACGGATAGTTTATCGATAATAGGCAGTTTGTCGATACATTGAGAAAACGGGCCTAAGCCTTTAAAGTGAAATGTTCCACATGCATCTCAATATTTGTAAACTTGTGGCCAAAAATCTAACAAATTTTGTTGGAATTTAACCTTTAATGATCTGAGTCCAATTGATATATGCTAATTTTGACCATTGCAATTCATATTCCCCTGCAGATACTTTTGGATTGAAAAATAAAGTTAATGAATTTTGAACTACCGAAAATGTTGATTTCATTTCAATATTGAAAATTCATTAAAAAGAGTTATATTTTCTGGTAACAGTTTAAGCATTTCTTTTAAAAGCTTTTTAAGTACAAAAAACTATTTTCTTTTAAAATTTTTATATTTTGTAATTTCATTGCATTTATGTGTCAAAATCGATAGATTCCTGATTCCAACGAATCCGTCGAACCAATAACCAATTTTAATGAGCATATTAAGTTATCAATATTTCCATTATTACTTAAAAATTACGGCTTAAACATTTTAGAAGAAAAAATTAATATTGTTGAAACTATTTGATCATGTATGCTACCTGCATACATATGATCAGATTATAAATGATTAATTTTATTAACTATTGGGTTAATAAATATCAAAAAAAAATATTTCAAGAAAAACAAATAATTTGTCTAAAAACGCCAAATAAATCGACAACTAGTCTGTAAATCGGCATGTCGCCAATTGAAAATTTTTCCACGTTTGGCGAGAAATCGCCACATCTGACAGCCCTGAATCTAATCACGGAAATAAAACGTGGAAATTCTACAGGAGCTTTTCCAATTTCGAAAAAATTTCTTCAGCATATAATGCAATTTTCAGCAATGTTTTTGATATATGAATTTTATGGGGATATTGACGATTTTTCGCAAATTCATCTGGCAGCACTGGTAATGATAGTGATCTTGTTGCAACAGTCATAAGGAGAATAAAACAACAAAAGTATATGAAAAAAAAAGAAGAACGGAATGATGGAAAAAATAGCGAATTTATAACAAAACAATGCCTAGAATCTAGGCATTGTTCCTCAGTGCTCCAAAGGTATGCTCTGCTAGAAATGTGGTGCATTATAGACGGCATGTCATGACATGGATGGGATGATGGTGGTGTGGTAAAAAGTGTTATTGTTTGGTGTTTGGCTTGGTTGTTATGGTTTTCTTGTAGTTGTTGTTAAAGGTTGTTTAAGCGTTGGTGTTGCCAATGCCATTGCCACTGATTGTTACTGGTACTGCAGATGCGTCGTTATTTACTGGTTATTTTCTTTTGTCTGTTTGGCCGGCTGTTTGTTTCTGTCTCTCTGTGAGTAAGTATGTCTGTCTGTCTGTATGTATGCTCATGATTATTGTGTGCTGTTTTTTTTAAAAAAAAAAAAAA